>NC_139579.1:31139347-31226847 GCF_946808225.1 Silurus aristotelis
GTTCCACTTCTGGATTATGGCCCCAACAGTGCTCACAGGAACATTCAGACGTTTAGAAATCCTTCTGTAACCAATGCCATCTGTAAGTTTTGCAACAATAAGATATTGTAGGTACTGTAATCACCTATGGTTTGATTTCTTTGCATGTGTGGATTGTATGGGTTGTTACCAACATCTGGTAAAGATTTTATGTCAAAATGTATTTACTGAATGATAAATGATGACGTTTTCAATACTTATTTTACCTGCTGTATATATTACATATATAAATGTATATATTAGGGGTGTAACGGTACACAAAATTCACAGTTCGGTACGTACCTCGGTTTTTAAGTCAAGGTTTGGTTCAATTTCGGTAAAATTTTGTAAATTATTTTAATTTATAACATTTTATAAAAAATTTGTTTTAATAATTACAATTAATTCAATTCACTTTTTCTTATATTGATCAAACTGAGTAATATATTAATTTAGCACAAATGAAATTGATTAAATAAAATTAAAGAAATAGATTTTTTAATTGTTTACATTTGTTAGACCCCATTTTGGGTAATACAGATGTGTATGTAAGTGTGTATGAGTGTCTGTGTGTGTGTTTTACATTTAATATTTACATTTCTAAAGATATGATCTACATAAATGTTCCATTTATTTCTGCAGACTTTAACAAGTGTCTTCATTCCTTCTATCATTCATTCATTCTTTCATTCACTCCCTGGATATGCGGAATTGTCAGGATTTTCTCCTTATAAGAAAAATTGTTGAATCTGGACATAAAACTCACTTCCTGGTTAGCCGCTAACGGTAGCGCTAGAAATTCTTTAGCATTTCATGCATGCGTAAAACAAATCGTATTTCCAGTACAGAGTGAGCAGCCACAGCGACACTGCGCTAACTCTAGTTTGTGCTGAAAGTGCAAGGCGGAGACTAAACAAACGTGCGGTCCGCCACTTAATATGTTCCTGAGGAAAACTCAGATTGTAACTATGTTCCACACGTAAAAAGGATTGCATTTGGTACACGTGTACCGAATCGAAAGGTACAAATACGTGTACTGTTAAACCCAAAATATATATATATATATATATATATATATATATATATATATATATATATATATATATATATATATATATATTTATACAAGGAATAGAGGTGGTGAAGTAATGGACAGTGTGTTAGATTTGCATTTATGTAGTTATCATTATACAGCTATATTCTATAATATAATAATAAAATAATTTATTAGAAATTAGATCCCAGCTTGTTAAGCAGACCGCAGGGCCCCTGGAGCAGAGAGGGTTAAGCAACACTTTTAAAGCGTTATAAATATCTCAGCTCACTGCGAAGTATACGCTCAGTTCACTGTATTTTCTATCGTGTGTGTACGTGTGTACGTGTGTACGTGTGTAAGTGTGTACTAGTGTGCACACGAACACGAACTTACTGTTTAACCTGCGCCAGTTTCTTTTCTTCGGCTCTGATGTAATCTTTCAGCGATGTTACCAGGTCCTTCTCTGTGTACAGCAGGTCCGTCATCTGGCCTAAGGGTTAGAGGTCAAAGATCAGAAATATACACTTGGATATACTTTGGCATGAATAAAAACTCCCAGTAGGTAAAAACAACTCAGAACCAGTTAAGATTCTTAAAAAAGAGAAAATGCAGGAAAATAATTGTATATACATATCTATTTATACAGGAGTCATATAGCAGTTATATAGCATTCATAGGGCATTTATACAGGAGTTATATAGCATTCATAAGGCATTTATACAGATTCATATAGCGGTCATACAGAACTCACACAGTATTCATAAAACATTCATATAGAAATCATATAGCAGTCATAAAGCATTCATAGGGCATTTATTTAGGAGTCCTATCGATCGATCGATCGATCGATCGATCGATCGATCGATAGATAGATAGATAGATAGATAGATAGATAGATAGATAGATAGATAGATAGATAGATAGATAGATAGATAGATAGATAGATAGATAGATAGATAGACCCTTTTTAATACCTTTTTATACCTTTAATTTGTATTCAAAACTTATATTTTTAAAATTTTAACTGCATTATTATGGAAGTGAAAAGAAAAGACGTATCTCACCAATAGATGTGAAGAAGTCATTGTGGGCGTGGAGAGTTTGGAGAACCAAACTCAACATTAACCAGCACAGCACCATCCTGTGAGAGGGGGAGAGAGACGAAGAGAAAGAGAGAGAGAAGAACAGATAAGTAAAACTCTGTTCACTTCACTATAGTGCACTTTACTGCAAACACATTGGGTCCCTATTGTCCTCCTGGTGAATACGATCTGGGCCACTACACAATACACACAATACACACACAGAAAAGATCAAGTGAAGCTGAACTGACAGGATTCAGTGCACAGCCCTGTTCATACAGCAATCATAGAGCATTCACACAGTATCTATGTGAAAATGTATTTTTGGCAGCAGTCATACAGCATTCACTTAAGAGTTATATAGCATTCACACAGGATTCGTAGGGCATTCATACAGCAGTCATACAGCATTCACTTAAGAGTTATATAGCATTCACACAGGATTCGTAGGGCATTCATACAGGAGTCATACAGTATTCACTTAAGAGTCATATAGCATTCACACAGCATTCGTAGGGCATTCATACAGGAGTCATACAGCATTCTCTAAAGAGTCATACAGCATTCACAGAGTATTTAAAGGGAATTCATACAGAAGTCATACAGCATTCACTCAAGAGTCATACTGAACTCAAACTAGCAGGCATGCAGCATTCACACTATTCATAAAGCATTCACCAAGACTCATACAGCATTCATTAGCAGACAAACAGCATTCATACAGCAGACATACAGTTATCATATAACATTCATATTGCATTTATATAGCAATCATACATCTATCCGAAAGATCTCATAAACATGCATACAGTATTTATAAAGCAGACAAACAGCATTTATAAAGCTGTCTTATAGCAATCATACATCTGTCACACTGCATTTATCACACACTCAATAAATTCTGAAAACGCTAATGTGTGAGTGAGTGTGTGTTTACAAAACTGCGTGTGAGTACTCGTGAACTCTCAAGAATGCTCTCTGTATGCCTGAAACAAGACAGATTTGTGTGTGTGTGTGTGTGTGTGTGTGTGTGTGTGTGTGTGTGTGTGTGTGTGTGTGTGTGTGTGTGTGTGTTGTTAATTAAACAAACACTGGCATTGGTTGTGTAAGGAGCCACGTGGAGGAGGAGAGTGAAGGAATGCTTCAGCAATGTGTTAAACACACACACACACACACACACACACACACACACACACACACACACGCACACAGTGTGACTGAGAGGTCACAACAAATCTGTTCACCATCTGCTTTACACGTTTGTAGTCCTAAATCAAGCGAATCTAAATACGATATGATGCAACATGAAGAAATACAATATATATATATATATAACCTGCTTTGTTTAAATAATAAATAAATGAATATTTTATAATACTTTATCAAAAATAAAATAGAATAAATCAAATTAATGCAATACACTTTTTATTATATTGATTAAATTCAGTAATAATTTAAATTAGCAGAAATGAAATTGATTGAATAAAAAAAAAATACATTAAATAGTTTACATTTGTTAGACTCCATTTGTGTAAAAAAGATACACAGACACAGACACACAGACAAAAAGATAGCAGACATTTCTTCCATCCTTTATTGGTATTGTTGTGTATGTTTTCAAGTTTAATAAAGATACCAAAGATGTGCGCTCAAAGTGCGAGGTGGAAACTAAACAAACTTGAGGTCCACCACTTAAAACATTCCTGAGGGAACTCAGAGTTTAACCCTGCACGTAAAAAGGATTGTATTTGGTAATGTGTTTACCGAACTGAAAGCCCTGCACCAAATGTATATTTATATATATATAATGTTCATAGTACATACACATCTGTAAATTACTCCTATAATACCATTTTATTTAATTTATGTAACTTATGTAAACACTGTATATCCTGCACTTGCTGTTATTGCACTTCTGATTAGACCTAAACTGCATTTCGTTGCCTTGTACATGTGTAATGACAATAAAGTTGAATCTAATCTAATCTAATCTAATATATATATATATATAATGTTGTATTAAAAGAAATAAAGCAAAAGAAAGAAAGAAAGAAAGAAAGAAAGAAAGAAAGAAAGAAAGAAAGAAAGAAAGAAAGAAAGAAAGAAAGAAAGAAAGGCAATTACAAATATATTTTCCTAAGAATAAATATATATTTTTAAGAGATCTTGATTGCAGTTCCACGGATTCACACACACTCTTTTAATAATTTACTGATAATTGAACAAAAACAAGAATCGTGTCTGTAAATCTTTTCACTGTAAAAAACAAATGCATGACTTGTATGGTGTCTGCATAATTATTTTTCCAAAGTTTGATGCTTTCTAAGAGTTCACATTTATAAATCTTATCCAGAGTGACTTCAAATTATCCCATGTATGCACCTAAATAGCTGATGGTTGGGTTGAGGGCCGTGCTTGGGGGTCCAACAGTGGTAACTTGGTGGCGCTGGGATTTTAACTCATAACCATCTGAATAGACGTCCAACATCTTAGAAATTAGAGCAAACAGTATTTTGGTTGATCTTGTATTTCTCTTGATCTTCAGCCAGTTGTCCTGATCAACTCCCTCATGCGAAATGATTTCCAATAAAAACTATTACTTTCTATCATTCTGTAGAAAAAAAGTGGGACTCCATGAGATACGTGTATTAGATATAAATAAAAACGTGTCCAGATGCATATCTGCTGTTCGAGTTTCATAATCCGCATTCATTTCCAAACAGAAAAAAAAATAAATAAAAAATAATAATAATTTGACGTCACGTGATGTAACATCAGGCCAGATGTGCGTTCGTGACGATCTGCGGGTCCTGCATGGAGACCAAAAATCATCTCAAAAGCGAGGAGCGCTGGAACGGATTGCCACGTGTTCATCCATCCCTTCCTTTCTTCATTTCCCCTCCTCCTCCTCCTTCTTCTCCTCCTTCTCCATGTCCTCCTGCTTCCTCGTCTTGCTTCAGGGAACGAATTTCCATTTCGGATCTCCACATCACAGGAGACTGAAGGGTAAAAAGGAGCGATAGGTGTGTAGGGAGGAGGAGTGCAGTGCACTGATTTGGGTTTAATGGTGGCAAAAAAAAAGGCAACGCGCGAGACCGGGTATCTTCTTGCACGAGCGCATCTGAATATTCCAAGGATCTCTTTCGAGAACCTTCTGAGCTTGTTTCAACATGCAAGAAAATCCTGAATCGGCTGTCATGGTGTATAAATGCTGCATTTTTGTTTTGCATGAACAAAAAATGGACAGAGAAAGAAAAAAACGGAAAATGAAACCATAGTAGAGATCTAACACTATGCGCGTGCACTTCAAACTTTCCCCAAGAAACTTTTTCTTCATTGCTGTAGAGCTCATATCAGTCCCAGGAAGAGCACCGATTATACCAACCAACTTCCAGAAGATGATAAATGCATGTCATGGAATCTCCACTTGAATTGCAGATGATGAAATGTACCAGTTTGTTGCAAGAAAGTTGCAACCATGCAACAAACAAACAAAAAAGGAAAGAAAGAAAGAAAGAAAGAAAGAAAGAAAGAAAGAAAGAAAGAAAGAAAGAAAGAAAGAAAGAAAGAAAGAAAGAAAGGAACCACTTTTGACTAGAGATACCTCCTAAACCTTGTGGACCACAGATCATGAATGAAATCCTTACCCTTCCACGTTGTCAGTCAGTCCACATGCACCGGATGACACACAGATTATGAGCTGCTTTCAAGGTTCCTCTACTCGAATCTCCAACTGTTTACTCCACACTCCGGTTTTGCAGCCGTGATATATCCTGCGCCTCCTATTTCCTCCCCCTCACTCGCCATCTGCTGGTGGGATTCCTCTGTGATACGTGCAGAGACTCACACACCACTCAGTCCATGGGCGGTTCACAGTGGAATTCTTTCTTTGAGTATCCCAGCTTGTACCAGCACATACACAAACCTGTAGAGAAAGTTAAGGGCCTTGCTCAAGGGCCCAAAGGGGGCCCAACCTTCTGAGGAGTAACTACTCAGCTACCACCTCCTCTAAACATCTTCTGTCTTGTAAACCATTTATACATTTATGGCATTTAGCAGGAGCTCTTATCCAAAGCGACTCACAGCTGAGCAGTTAAGGGCCTTGCTCGAGGGCCCAACGGGGGCTTGAACTCCAACCTTCTGAGGAGTAACTACTCAGCTACCACCTCCTCTAAACATCTTCTGTCTTGTAAACCATTTATACATTTATGGCCTTTAGCAAAAGCTCTTATCCAAAGCGACTTACATCTGAGCAGTTGATGGTTAAGAGCCTTGTTCAAGGGCCCAACACTGGTGCTGGTGCTTGAACCTCAACATTTTTGAGTTTGAACCATTTATACATTTACACATTTTTTAATTTATCCCATTTAGCAGATGCTCTTATCCAAAGCAACTTACATCTGAGCAGTTAAGGGCCTTGCTCAAGGGCCCAGCAGTGGCAGCTTGGTGGTGTTGGGATTTGAACTTATGACTTTTCTGATCCGATTTGTATGTGTATGATTTTGAACAATCCATAACATATTTAATCTCTTCACTTTTTCTAATTATATTTCCAGTTATCTATATTTTTAGACATCTACATTATGTTTGTGGAACCAAATTCCTTGTGTGTGTCAGCACACTTGGCCAATAAACCTGATTCTGATTCTGATTCTGATTCTGGACACCTTCAAGTTCTAGATTATTTCTATAGGACGTTTCACTTTTTTCTCTCAAAGCAGCTTTGCAGGGCTTAAGAATTAAAGTGAATGATGTGTGTTTATTCCTGATGAGAAGCCTGGAGATGCTGTGGCAATGAAACACTCCCTTAGACGTTATGAGAGGAACCAGACTCAAAGAGGGATTTCAAGAGTGTGATTATAAATATAAAACAATACAAAAACCTGGAGTGTAAGAACCACCATGAGTACTGGAGTGTGTGATTATGAGTGATGTCCTTTCTACAGTCTTAAACAGTCAGTTGACGTTATGGAACCAGGAGCTACAGAGCAACTCATAAAACAGCTCAATCTGAGATCATCATAAATCCAACACCAGCTTCTCCATGCCAGAGCCTTTAAACACTCAAAGAGGTCCAATGTCCAAACTCCACATGAAGTGGAATTCAAATGGTGCTGGTACATCTCTAGATGGTTTGGGATGTTTGGATTCTACTTCTTTAAAGGTCCATAATCTTCATGAGGTGGGACGTGACTGGGGCTGGAGCAACCTCAGGATGGGGAGAGAAAGAGAAGCAGTGGAGAGGAATTAGCGTAGCTGCTGTTCATGATATTAACAGCACAAGTTGATAATGTGCATGTGATCAGATGCTCTGGAGCACAAGGTTATGGTGTGATGTGTGTTATGTGTAGGCTTTGCTAAAAACATACGTCTTTAATCTGCACTTAAACTGGGAGAGTGTGTCTGAGCCCCGAACACTGTCAGGAAGACTATTCCAGAGTTTAGGAGCTAAATGTATGAATGATCTACCACCTTTAGTGGACTTTTCTATTCTAGGAACTCCTAGAAGTCCAGTGTTTCAAGATCTCAAAGAGCATGACGGATTGTAGCGTGTTAGAAGACTGGAGAGATACATGAGAGATAAACCATTTAGTGTTTTGTAGGTAAGTAGCAGTAGTTTGTAGTCGACTTAACAGGTAGCCAATGTAGGGAGGAGAAGATTGGGGTTATATGGTGATATTTTCTCCACCTTGTGAGAACTCTGGCTGCTACACCTGATCAGATGTGCTTCTTTTTGAATTCTACATTTATTGTACATTTAGTCCCTCTCTTATTATAGCCTCCACTCTTCTGGGAAAATGTTCCAGTAGATTTTGTGGAGATTTGTGTGAGATTAATTTAGGCATGTTAGGGAAGTTGTAGCTCAATGGATAAGCTGTTAGGCTTCTTATCAGAAGGTCATGCATTTAAATACTTTAAATGTAAATGTTTGTAAAATCAGATAGTGAGGTGAGGAGGTTCCTGGGGTGTAGTCATTGCTTACATTCATCCCAAAGGTGTTCAATAGGGTTTGGTGCTCTATAGCAGGAGATCTTCCACTCCAAGATGTTCCACTAGATTTTGGAGCTGAAATGACATTTGGTTGCTCCAAAAACAAGCAAGCACAGAGGGTTAAGGGCCTTACTCAAGGGCCCAAGAGTGTCATCTTGGCGATACCGGGGCTGGAACCCCCTATGACCTTAACCACTGAACTCCCACCTCCCAGGCCCATGTGTATGCACAGGATACAGGATGTGTATTCACATGTTTCGTATTTACATGACAATCGAGGCAGATGGCAACCACTAAGTAACACTTACATGGCAACAGAGGCATGTGACATGTTGTTTATAATGTTTATTTACTTGTTTATATATTGCAGGGTAATATTTTTTTCGTTCATCACATGTAACCTAAGGAAATTAAAATCTTTTTTCAATCAATAATTGATTTTAAATCGTACGTTAATGCAGTGGTTCTCAAAGTGTATGACTCTGCCCTCTAGTGGAGAATAAGGACATGACAGGTTGGGCTGTAATGAACGGCAAGATATATATATAATTTTTTGTTTTTCATTCTTAGACAGAATGAGGAAGAAACATAGAGAGGAACCAGACTCAAAGGGGAGTCAATCCTCATCCTCATGCGAATTGCAATCCTTCACCATTGTAGCAGATTGATGATATTAATTAGAGCCCAAATCCATCCTCATATCATCCTCATATCCATCCTTCATGCATGTTTAGACTGTTCATGTGAAACCGTCCTCAGCTGCATCGAAGTGGTCTCCGATTAAATCTTTAGTCTAAAGAACTTCCACTACAGAGAACCGTTGGTGGTTTCATGGATGTTAAAGGTTCCTCAGGGAACCATAAACATGAACAAAGAACCATTTATGAGCATTTAATTGGCAGTCAGGGCCTTTTTTCGATATATAATTATGGCTAAACTCTTAACTCTCTCTCCTTCACCGTCTTCCTATCTAATTTATTTTCTCAAGTTATAGAACAGTGATAGCAATCCATCTCCTCCAACAGAGAAGCAGGTCTGTAATTAGGCTGAGAGTCTCTCAGATTAGATCGTTTGCAAACCTTTTAACGCGCTGGCAACGGGGACAAGTCGTTACTCTGATGTGAAGTTTGAGAAGCTGAAGAATTTTTACGATCGTGTGCTTTTCTTGTTTACTCGACACGTACCACCTCCTTTCACGACGCTTTCGAAGAATACACTCTCCAACAGCAACCAAGAAAGAGATCCACGGGCATAAAATAAATAGTATATTTTATTACAATGTGGCGTTTTTATTTTTTTAGCACCACTACTGCTAATATGCTTTAAAAAAGGGTTTCGATAAATGATGGGAAAACTAGCTAGCTATTTTGGACATTTAATCGCAGAAGTTTTCCACTTTGATGTATTTATAAAAGACGAAATA
Organism: Silurus aristotelis; assembly: GCF_946808225.1. Classification (NCBI taxonomy): domain Eukaryota; kingdom Metazoa; phylum Chordata; class Actinopteri; order Siluriformes; family Siluridae; genus Silurus; species Silurus aristotelis. Next base: position 31,148,898 of record NC_139579.1, read on the forward strand.
CACAAAACAAACACTAACTATTGGCAAAAAGAAAAAATGTCACTAGCCTGGATATACAATATATCAAACCATGTATAGCAAAGTATGTAGGATCTTCTAATTCCTCAATATTTAGTTTGACACATTATTAATTGTCCTTCAGAGAACATGAAAAGCGAAATAAATAAAAATAAATAAATAAATAAATCTCAAAATGAATGTCATAAAAATACCTAAACGCAATTGATTTTGGATTGATTTTTTTTTTTGTTGATCGTTCCAATAACATAAGATGGCAAAGGTTACTGTTATAGTTGTAAAGCTTTATTCATATTCTATATAAAGACATTCTGGAAAATGGTCTAGAGCTAAAAAATGTTCAAGAATGAAATACAATTTAGCAATTTTACAATGACTAAAGCGATACGACAACAGTGTAAAAATATTTTACATATCACGCGGTAGACAAACGTAGCAGCGTAGGCTCCGCCCTCCACATGCAAACTGTCCATATACATATATACTCATCCACACACCCGCTGCCATATACATACATAGTTTATACAGTACGGTACTGTAAATTGCTGTTTCGCTAAATTATATATTGTAATTTGTTAAATATTTACAAATTACAGTATAATACCCCCTACTGATCACCATTTTTTGATACTCCTGGGTAGACTAGGCCATGTCTCGACTTACAATATTTACAAGTTACAACGGTGTCATTAGTACGCATCTCCAGCGTAAGTTGTGGAACTACTTTATTCATTTTGCTAATGTGGCATTATCATTTGAATTTGCTATACAGACCACTAGAGGTCCCCAGAACTCACATTGAGAACTACTGTTATATATAGAGAACCTCTTCTCTCTACTGCTCATTGTATGAATTGCTCTGGATAAGAGCATCTACCAAAAGCAGATGTAAATGTAAATATCAAAATGTGTACATATAAAGATCTTACTATGGACCTAATTCTTGTTTGGTTGAAACAAAATCCTACAAATACTAACAAACCCATCGTCTAGTCTATACAGTTCCACTATTCCATATATCACCAACGATACCCTGGTTGACTGCCCTCTAGCGGAAAATAAAGACATGACATTTGACAAATGACCGTGTTCTTCATTAATATTCAGGTATGATTTTCTCTATTAAAAATAAAGTTTAAAAAAATCAAAGCAACCACAAACAAACAATTATTATATTAACGCAAATAAATGAAAACAGGTAAGGTTAGGGTTGCAAAGGGGGCGGAAACTTTTCTTGGGAAAATTCATCTGGGAAATTTTGGACATATTTCAAGTTGGAAATCTACCAGGAATTTATGGGAATTTATAAGAATTAATTAGAAATGTTGGGAAATTTATATAAACTGTATTCTATGCAAAAAAAAAATACAAACATTTTGTTTAATCATGAACTGACATGTAAAACTAATACATTAAAAACAAACATTAACCTTGATTTAATTGTTTGTATAATTTCAATAATCTAGACTTTAAATTAACAATTTACCATTGGTGTGATGGAGGACAGGTGAAGATTTAAAAACGACCCCAATCTAATGTGGGAAATGGTAGAAAAAAGTTTGAGAACCACTGAGCTTAGCCCACCATCATCAAGACATTCAGACTAATGATCAGTAGACCAGAGCCCTTACCCACTGATCCACCACTGCCCTGGATTGCAAATCATTTTGATCAAACTTCTCTGGATAATTTAAATAATGGGACCAAGAGTTCTGGAGTGGAAAAGAGAACCATATTCTGACTGTTTTGACATTTTCAGAGGTACATATAGCGTGTATAATTTATGATACATTTAGCCAATGAACTGGGACTGAACCAGTTTGTTTTTGTCCAGTTTCTAGCCCTCTCACCCCATCAAAGCCAAAAGATACTCAAGGTCTTCAAAAATCTTTGCCGTTTTATTCCAAAAATTGTTCTGTCTGATTCTCTCCTTGTTTAGAGCCGAATGTCATCGAGCAAGGTTAGACGCCTTCCAAACAACTGCTCCTCATAGTCTGAGAGTTGACGGAGGAACCCGGCGTTCGGTGACGCACAGGTACGCCTCTCTTTGAGCCAACGGAAAGCGTGAAGTAAAGACCACCGGCGCTGTTCCATCAGGAAGCCCAGAGTCAATACTGAGCTGCGGCTCCGTCCCATGCTGCAGTGCACTAACACACGGCCTCCAGGTGATCCTGGGGAACCCCTCAGGGCTGCTGCTATGAAATGGGAAGCTTCTGGAAGTGCCTGGCGAAGGTCCTGTTGGGCATCGTCGCTGAGCCGTAGTCGGAGGTACCTCAGGACATTTGGGAAGGCGTCTGAGATCTCGGCTGTGGCATTGACCACATGTGTGATGTGCAGATTCTTGATGATGCGATAGTCCTGTGCTTGTGATGCAGAACCTTGATACAGAGCCCCTTCGAGGATCTCAGATGGATAGATGGTGAGCAGGCGGCGCTCGGACTCAAGCAGGACCATCCGAGGTGTACAGAGAAAAGGGTAGAGTGTGTGGAAGGCAGAGTAGCCCCCAAGCAAAATCACAGGGTCCATGCCAAGTGTACTCAGCTGAAAGAAGCAGTGTTGTAGAGTGGGGTTGTCCACACATGTCTCTTGACCTCCTACTGTATATAAGAGAGGAAACTTATTGTAATATAAATAATTTGTAATATTTGCAAACCAATAAGTGCATTCCAAACAATTTGTACAAGCAGCACAATGCAATCGATTCATTACTTGCAATGGCCTGTACTTTTCTCAAAATCTTTAGTTCATCTAAAGTGTGCAGATGAATCTTAAATGTCACTAATGAAGGCGAGTGTACAACATCAAGATCAACCAATGATCAACTGGTTCTCTAAAACAGGTCAAAGGTGAATCTTGTGAACCTTCAATTGGCGACAGACAGAACAAAACACAAATTTACAATTTCTGAAAATGGATCAATCAATATACAGTGCATAAAGTAATGTGTACATTTGTGCTGCTGAAATTCATAGCTGTCATACAGAAGAAATTCCTTGGGCATTTTCAATCATTGTAACCCAAACCGTAGTTTATATAAAAAAATTCTGAAACTGTGTGCCGTCCAGTGTTGGGCAGTAACGCACCATACGGTAACGGAGTTACTTTATTTAAAAAGTAATGCGTTACAGTATTAGTTACTGTAAAAAGTAACTGTGTTACTGTAACGCGTTACTTTTTAAATAAAGTAACTCCGTTACCGTATGGTTTGTTACCCCTTACTTTTTTAAATGAATGAATTTGGGCTGAAGTGTAGCCTACAGTCTGACCTGTTTACAGCAGAGACGCATTGTAGGATTGGTGGATGAACCACTGTAAACACGAAGAAGACGCACTGTGGGCGTGTCTCTGTTTATTCAGGTCTGTGCGGCAGTAATGGCGAGTCGAGGCGAGAGCAAGACGAGTTTCTCAAAGTGGAAATATGCTCATTATTTCTCTTTAGTTGAGTATAAAGACAAAAACTTTTTAGTCAAATGTAATGTGTATTTCTGGTTCGAAGGTCGTATCTACTGCGATAAACAGCAACTCCAATCTGTCGAAGCTCCTCCAGAAACTCCACGCCTCGACGAAGCTAGGAGCTAGAAGCTAACCCGGAGTTCTGTTCTAGCTTTTATGATGCAGAAGCCACTTTAGTTTTTGATTGTGAATATATTATTCAGCTTGTTTTGTTATTTATTTCAGAAATCCTTGTGATATATTTAGTTTGTGCTGCTCTGACTTTAATAAAATAGTGTTTAAAAATTACTTTGTGTTTAAGTCAGTTTTGTGTTTGTAGACCAGAACGCATTAAAGGGTTCCCATTATACATTAATGGAAACATTAAAGAACGTTCTTTAAAAAAGCTAAACTACTAAAAAGTTACTTTTAACAGTAATGCATTACTTTTTGGTGTAAGTAATCAACAAAGTAACAGTTACTTTGAATGAAGTAACGAGTAACTGTAACTGTAACTATTTCTAGTAACTAGCACAACACTGGTACTGTCATACTGACAACATGACTGAACATTTAGATTTTGGTTGTGAACAATGACAAAAGACGTAATTGAAATAAATACTTACTTTTTTAGGGATTTTGAGAAAAGTACAGGCTTTTGCTAGAAATCCAATGTGTGGTGCTGTCAGAGGTGGCAAAAGTATACACATCGTTTACTTAAGTAGAAGTACAGATACTCATGTTTTAAAAGACTTTTAAGAGAAGTTTTGACTACACTTTTTTACTCAAGTTAAAGTAAAGAAGTTTGGGCTCTAATATGTACTTAAGTAAAAAGTAGGCATTACTACTACCTGTTTTACTGTCATGCTGGTAACTGAACCTCATATTATATCAATGTATTATTAAAAAATACTGAATGTATCCAGGCTGAACAACCACCATATATATATATATATATATATATATATATATATATATATATATATATATATATATATATATATATATATATATATATATATATATATATCTTCAAGGAGCTCACTTTGTGCACAGGGGCATTGCTATGCTGGAACAGGTTTGGGTTTCCAAGTTCAAGTGAATGCAAAATTGTATTATAGCTCATTGTATTATAGCACAACTGACATGTTGTACAATTGAGTGCCTCCAGATTTGAATAAAGTTTGAAAAAGAACCACATATAGCAGGAAAGTTCAGGTGTCCCAATACTTTTGTGCATATATGTATTTATTTGCCATCACCAGGCCATATTCCAGATTGTAGGGTTATTCCAGCTGTCTTTGAAAACAACTCAAAATGATTATGATGTTTTATGAATGGGAAATTTTAGGTGAGTTTTCCTGTGCATTTTATTGAAGTTCAAACAGGAAGCTTATCATTTATACTTCACCTGTATAGCAGTTCTACAACATATAGAAACTATCCGACTTACCCTCAGATTTCAAATGACAGCTACATACTACAGAAATTAAGAACATTAAAAACATCCTTATCTTAAAAAATTGCAACATGTGGCAGCATCCCTGATATAAAAAAACTATTTTACAACAATAATTTCGAACATCTTTCTTGTATATGGCCATGGGTGTTAAGCAATGTCTATGTTTTTATTTATATTTACATCGGTGACTCGTTTTGAATTCACATCAACCATTCCTCTTGTTGCCTTGATCATTGTTTGCTCTGCTAGCCTACGTCTAGGTCTGATAGGCAGGAAATAATACACCAGTGATATGGTGAAAAAGCCACACAATGAAGGAATGATAGTCTGGTTAAAAAATGTAAGAAGTAGAAAGTACAGATATTTGTGTAAAAATGTAATGAGTGAAAGTAAAAAGTTGTCCGAATAATAAATAGTGGAGTAAAGTACTGATACCAGAAAAATCTGCTTAAGTACAGTAACGAAGTATTTGTACTTTGTTACTTCCCACCTTTGGGTGCTGTTCATACAAACTGTTTTGAGAAATGAACCTGGTTTGCAAATACAGCAACTGAGAAAAATTGGTGAGCTGAAGTTTTTTTGAGGATAATTTTGGATTAAATTGTGTACTATGTCCCTCCTGGATAGGAATAATTGACAATTGTTTACACAAGGTTTTTATAAGAATTGGACAAAAAGGCATGATGGAGCTTGGGCTTTTACACAAATGTAATATTGGTAGTTTTGTAGCGATTGGCCAGGCAGAGGAACCGAGCTGGAAAGGATGTGCTGCAAGTTAGAGCAATAAAGAATGGAGATGGAAATGTGTTGACTAGTGAGGAGCAGCTGATGAATGAGGAAAATGAGAGAGAGAAGGTTGGATGGTGTGAAGATTGTAAAGCAGGAAGTGGATAGGATTAGTAAGGAGGAAGTGAGAGCAGCGATTAAGAGGATAAAGAGTGGAAAGTCGGTAGGATTGGTTATTCTGGTATTATATTTTACTGGACTTTGTGTGTTAATGGTTCCCATTGGAATTTCTTGAATCTCACAATTTATGTTACCTGGACTGTGTCCTTCCTCTGCATACAGCAAAATGATGGAAAACTCCTGGAGCTGGACACAGCTGATCAAACAGCCAAGATCTGGGTGAATTACGGTCACACTTGCACGTGCTGTAACCAGGTGACTCTGCTTATACCTGCGTTTCAAAAGAGATTAGCTAGATAAGGGGATTAACCGCACTTCATCTGATACTCATGTGTGGTAAATGGGTTTGAGGACTTTAATGGATGTGTGGGCAGCATGTGGTACCTGTCTGCAGAGCGACAGTCCAGAATAAGGATGTAGTATGGGTCATGGAGGGCTGGTTCACCGGCTTCTGCATTTAACAAGTTATACACCTGCTGTGGGGCCACGTAACCCCTCTCAATATCAGATTTTTCTGGAAGGGCAGGAAGCAACTGCTTCTCTAAACACACACAAATATAAACATGAATAATGCAAAAATTTTGATCCTGTGAACTTGTAGCCCAACCATGTAGCACCATGAAATACAGTCAGCAAAGATGTAGCACAGTATTAATGCTTAACTCTGTACCTGTTGTTAACTGCATCATATATCTGAATCTGTATAGGATACAAACCCAAAGTACAATTTTGTTTATTTTAGTTTGATTAAATTAAAACACACTGCATTAGAAAGCCGTCTTTCCAAAGCCCTGGGATAAAACCCAGATGTAGAAAGGTCCTAATTATTTATTTTATAACTCCTCAACTTTAACTTCTGCAACCTAAGCTACACCACTTAACTGCTTTAAACTAAGTGGTTTAAAACTGCAAAAAAAATTTCAAACCTTCATTGTTTGTCCCGGTGCCTTGAATGATCGTGTTGCAAGAAGGTTTGATGATGCCATTCATTTCTGAACAGAAGGCGCTGTTTTCTCCCGGCACAGAGCTCCGGAGCCGAGTGGAGGAGACATTACGACATTTATCAGACCTGCAGATAGGCGGTGGTATAAAGAATTATTATATTATGAAGAATTGAAAATAATAAGTGGGAAAAGAAGAGAAATTGCAGGATCAGATAGATTCAAAAACTTTATTGTAATTCTTGGAAAAAAATAATTTTCTGGACTTTCTGTACAGTGCTTTTCCCTCATTTGAGGTAAGGTAAAGTTTCTTTAGTTTAGCCAATTTGTAGCTAAAATTACAAGCACCTTTAGGAACTCACCTGGACAGTGCAATGCCCATGGTTTTGGATCGGAGGCATTCGGGATTCGCAACTTTCTTCACCGCTACGGGCCAAAAGGTACACGAGTCGACGCAGCCATCCTGACGCATACATACACACGCAGCTGAAAACATTCACAATCGAGCAGAATCACCCCACAAAAACCAAAATCCTCAACGATGCCAAGCAAAAGTGTGGAATCTGGCCCCTGTCCATGGTGCTGGTTTCTTCTCCATGAGTAAAAAGGTGACTCTCTTTTTTGCTTCTTTGTTTGTTCCTGTCCCCTCGCTCCTGTCCTTTTTTAGTACGTTGCCATGGTTATGTGGCAGAGTGAAGTGCTCTACATGAGTCAGGGTGAGCTGGACATGACAGGTCAGTGTGTCACACACATCCACACATCACACACATTCAATTTAATGTTATCTGTAGATCCTAGACATTGTCCCAAAGCAGTTTTACTGAAATATCTGAAGAATATACACTAAGTTGCCCCAAAGTTGGAGGCACACAATTGTACAGGACGTTTATAGATGCGCTATAATAAAATTTCAGTTTACTTGAACTTGGAAACCCAAACCTGTTCCAGCATGGCAATGCCCCTGTGTACAAAGTGAGCTCGATGAAGATCTGCTTTACAAAGTTTAAAAAGAAAAGATCTTGAGTGGACTGTTATAAAACTCCGATCTATACTACTACCGAACTACTGAATACCTTAGGGATGAATTGGAACGTTGACTGATGAACACAAATGTCCAAAAGCACACTCCAAAATCTAGTGAAACATCTTCTTAGAAGAGTGGAGTAAATTATAAAGGCAAGTTGGGACTAAATGTAGAATGCAATGCTCAAAAAGCACATATTTATAATCAGATGTCCACAAACATTTGCCAATATAGTGTACATTTTAAATTTATACACTAGTCCCTAAAAGTTCTTCTCTAATAAGTAAGACAGTAAGACAGTACGAGGATGAAACCTTGAGAAAAACCTGACTCAAAATAGTTTCTTGCTCCAACTTCTACACTTGTGCACCAACAAGAACTGCATGTCAGCAATATATCTAGACATATATCTGTCGTAATTAACAAAAGTATATTAACGTATTCTGGAATGACATAAACATAATGAGCTCTCCTCAGTGGTGAAGGAAGTAAATTAGATTCCTTACTGTACTTAAGTAGTTTTTTCACGTATCTGTACTTTACTGAAGTATTCAATTTGAGGAGACTTCTACTGTAACTTCACTACATTTCAAAGTCCAATATCGTACTTTTTACTCAACTACATTTTGCGAAAACAGTCGTGCTTTTTTATTTACGAGGATAAAAACTTAACTGTTCAAACACACAGCAAGTCACCAATCAGGATCGAGAGCTCGCTCTGTTTTAAACTTGTTTTGATTGGCGCTTGGTGTATCTACTGATCACATACAGTTCAGCATCAGTACAACATCAAGCAGAACATGAAAGTAAAGGATTAACGCACAAACACTGACAATCACACATCGAAACATTGCTTTTGAATTAAAAATTGATATATTGTTCCTGACTTTGTGGAAAAATGCGTTACTGAAATTGAATAATGTACACATTTTGTACGCCTATACGTTTCTTCCGATACAAACTACACTACAACTACACAAACTATCCATACAACTAGCTCCTGTAACAGTAAATCTGATATGGCCATTTTATATTTATACACAGAGAGCATTATAGTAAAGAAAAACTTATGCGAAAGTGTGTTTTTTCCAATTTGTTATTCAACTTAAACCTGCAACTATGTTACAAATAAACCGTTTTTTCATTTTACTGTTTTTTTATTTGGTTCTAAAGGAAATTGTTTAGCTTCAAGGTTTTGGGCTCATGATCATTTGAATAAAAAAATCAATCAGTGTTTGAGTCATTAATATCGTTTTATGAATAGATCAGAGTGCTGAGAGTCACATTCGAGTCTTTTTACATAAACCGAGTTGATTATGTAAAGAATCTTGTGATAAAAATTATAACAGGAACATTATAGTTATAGTAAATCATAATACTTTGGATACTTAAGCACATTTGAAGGCAAAAACTTTTGTACTTTTACACAAGTGAAAGTTTAAAGGGTGTATTTTTACTTTTACTGGAGTCACATTTTACCTAAAATTATGGCTTATCTCTGCTACTACTCATGGTTTTTGTACTTTGTTCACCACTGGCTATCTTACATTGACTGTTTTAAGAACTTAAAAGCCATATGGTATATGAAATAACCAAACAGAAACACACAAATACAAATGTTCCTGTAGGTGGCTCACACAATTTGTATGAATGATAAACCCAGACTAGTGCTTACAGGCGAATGTTAGCTACCAATGCCCTTTGATTTGGTTTGGTTTTCCCTAGAAAAATAAAAAAAAGAGCAAAAATTGCCATTGGCACAGATTTTCATTTCTAATTTAACATTCAATTAATTAATTAATTAATTAATTAATTTTATTTTATTTTATTTTATTTTATTTTATTTTATTTTATTTTATTTTATAATTGTTATTTTTTTTTTTTTACCCTGCAAAGACTTTGGCAGGACCCCCCTCTGTGAGCCAGCTTTCAGTCTGATGAAAGTGAACAAGTGGAACCTGAGAAACAATCTAACTGAATTTCACCTACATAATATCCCAAATTTGTCAGTAAGTCAGCTGCAGCCCAATTTGGGAAATCTTAAAAAACAAAAAACAAAACAGCTTTATGAAAAAAAAAAAAAAAAAGCTTTATGACCCTCATTAGAGGTGTCAAGTTGTTACAGGTATATAGAGGTATTGTATTATAGCTTGAATAACTGTACTAGACTTTGCACTATATTGTACTCTAAGTTAGATTCTGTAGCTTCTATGTTTTCACTGCAATATAAGTTTCATTGAACTTCACAGAGCAGATTACAGAGCAAAGTTTTTGTTTATTGCGATATATAAAATCATAAATCAGGGGAACAATGCCAAGTCTAATATTAAATATAATACAGTTTGGTATAATGCACCCTTTACTTATGGCCCTCTTTTCATAGGAAAATGGGTTTGTGCAACTCTGTGTGAATGTTTCTAATAGTTTGTGTCTAGCACCTGTCCGACGTTGCCTTTTTTTTATTGAAAACACCAAATCCCAAACCATGATGCGCACTAGTTTCTAAAATCCGACACAAACACACTGCATTAGTATTTTTCCCAGATTTTTGAAAGGTGGGCAATATATTCGTGGAACATCAGCTCTAAAAAACTTTTAAAAAGCAGATTTATCCCATAGTAACAAAAGGGATTCCTATGAGGCACATTTTGTATGTATTTTAATGGATTCTCCATTGTCAGCACTTTATTAGATAGTTTTAGGATGCATGATGCAACATTAAACAGACAAGAGAAAAGGAAGATGGTGCGGAAAGGGGAGGGTGAGCGTGTCACTCACATATGGTGCAGTGCAGCCGGAGAACATGCCGACTTCATCAGAAACTCCAGTACCAGAGCCTAAAATACCGAAGGCATAAAATCATAAAATAAAATTCAGCTACTGGAGTCTGAGTCACAATAAAGATAGATGTCTACACTAAGGTAGTAGTATACAGTATATTATAATGATCCCATTCCAATTTGCATTCCAATTTGTGGAGTTTCATTCAGCCACAAGGGTGTTAGTAAAGTCAGGTACTGATGTAGGTGAGGTGAGAAGGTTCCTGGGGTGCAGTCAGCATTCTGTCATTCATTCCAAAGGTTTTTAATAGAGCTTGGAGCTCTTTATCAGGAGATCTTTCTCATCTTCCAACCCGTGTAAAGCGGATCTTCATGGATCTGGCTTTGTGCACAGGGGCATTATCATGCTGGAACAGGTTTGGGTCTCCTAGTTCAAATAAAAGGAAAATTTCATGCTTCCACATCCAATGATATCCGATACAATTGTGTGGCAATGATGAAGCATGTATGGCTGGAAAAGTCTTTGCACTTAAGCACTATGCTAAATAAAAGCTATGTATGTTTATATTTATATATATATTAAATCTCCCCAGTGCTGTTGCCTCCTCACAGATGTGTGTACAGGAGATGCTCAATGTGACAATGCCTTTCAAAAGAAAATAATACATAAATACAATACAATTTCAAAAGAACCCCATTTAATTGTTATTGCGTGATTAGAAATCCATTAATTCTCCCCTTTATGTGCATCGTATTGACACATTATCAAACATTAACCCTTATTATTTTATAGGCAGAGATAAGGGCAGAAAGCATTGTATAGTTTATGACCTATACAATGACCTAATATTTAAAGCACACCTTATGGGTGAAAACACATACACACACAAATATATATCAAAATAAACTCCTAATTAAATCAGACAGCACACATGACACTTTTGAACTCAGTTTATGAGATAAAGCAAGTGAGGAAAAAAAAGAGAGAAAGTGAGAGACGATCATGATGATGAATTGCAGCAGTTTACCGCTCGTGTGCCTTGTTTGCAAAGGAGGATCAAAGTCCATCTTGATCCTATCGTTCACTCATTTCTCCGGAAGGGACGTTCAGATATACAGACCGCTGGACACACACGCTTTTTTATTTTATGAGTAACAGCTGATTCAGAAAGATATGGAATAAATTTGCACTTTGAATGCAGTTAGAATGGCACAGGTTGGCTCAGGAAGATCGTAACAGTGAAGTGAGTATGTTTATGTCTTAACAATCTTTATGTCTCTCATATATATAAATATATACACATATAAAAAGTTTAGAAAACATCTGGATAGAAAATCTTATACAAAATATGAAATGATTTATTGACATGAATTAGCTTTGGACGACAAGAAGCTTATGGGGGAAAAAACCTTTTAAATATATATATATGTACACACACTGTATTGGTTTAAATACAGTGGCATTGAGTAAAAGACAGGAGGTGGAGCTGGAGGTAGCAGAGCTGAAGATGTTGAGGTTTTCGTAGGGAGTGATGACGATGGACAGAGAAATTAGTTTATTAGAGGGACAGAGCATGTAGGACATTTTGGAGAAAAGGAGAGGGAGGTGAGATTGAGATGGTTTGGACATGTGCAGAGGAGGGACATGGGGTATATCAGTGGGAGAATGCTGAGAATGGAGCCACCAGGAAGGAGGAAAAGGGGAAGGGCAAGGAGGAGGTTTATGGCTGTGGTGAGGGAAGACATGCAGGTTGTTGGTTTGAAAGAGGCAGATGTAGAGGACAGGGGGGGTATGGAGACGGATGATCCGCTGTGGTGACCCCTAATGGGAGAAGCCAGAGCACATGTTTAACGCTGAAGGTGTTCTCCAACTCCAATCTGCTTTCTCCAACAATTTAATTTAATAAAACTTTTAGAAATACAAGAAAATATGTCCTAAGTCCCATTGACGATAAATGTATTTATGTATTTTCATGTGCAGGATCTCAGGGTTCAAAAGCCCACCAGGACGTCTCAGGAAGCATGGAGGCCTGGTATAGCTGCCTTTGGGATCTGAGCAGCCTAATCTTTAAATGGTATTCTTCCATCATTTTATTTAATAATGCAGGTATTTCAGTTTGCAAATATCCAAAACAATAAATAAACAAAAAGACAAAAGGTATTGGGACACCTGATTTCCCAAACTGTTTGGGTTGGAGGCACACAGTTGTACGTCTTTGGATGGAGTAGCATGAGATTTTCTACAACCTGTAGAGCTTGACAATGTACAAATCCAGCTTCATTAAGATGTGTTTCACATGGGTTGGAGTGGAAGATCTCCAGCTGACTGCATACTAGGAACCTCCTCACCTCACTACATCAGTATCTGACTTTACTAACACCATAGTGGCTGAATAAATCTCCACAAAATCTAGTGGAACATCTTCCCAGAAGGGTGGAAGTCACCATAGCAGCAATTGAAGACTAAATGTGGAATGATAAGATAAGATAAGATAAACCTTTATTCGTCCCACAGTGGGGAAATTTCTTTTCTCAAAAAAAAAAAAAAAAAAAAAAAAAAAATGCAAATATATAAAAGAATAGATGAACATGGGATGTTCAAAAAGAAGCACATACCAATCTTATGGTACTCATTCATAAGGTCGTTTAATGTACAAGTTGTGTGGCAGCAGTTTAGTGGATACATGCCTGCACATATAAGGAAGCAGCCTCAGGTAATAGTCAAGACAAGTTTTTCTAATTTCAACCAGTACTACTCACACTAACCATCAAAAAGAGGAAGAAATATGATCACAAGACTGGTTTAAGCTGACAGAGGTTTAGAAAGCCACTCTGTTCGATTGCGATGAGCAGAAAAGCATCTCAGAATGTACATGTTGAAACTGGTGGATGGGCTACAACAGGATAAGACAATATCGGGTTCCATTTCTGTCAGGCAGATATTTGGTGAGGCTGGAGTAAGCACAGGTTTAGAAGACTGGAATAATGCAGCCTGGTCTGGTGAATCTTTACGTTTATGGCATTTGGTAGACACTCTTATCCAAATCAATTATTTCATTTATACAATTGGGGTTAAGAGAATTGCTCAATGGCCGAGAAGTGGGGGATGGTAGCTTTTTGGTTAAGAAATTTGACTTCGGATCTAAAGGTCATGAGTTCAAATTCCAGCACCAAGCTTCCACTCCTAGGCCCCTGAACAAGGCTCTTAACTTTATAGCTGCTCAGTTGTATAAATGAGATAAGTGTAAGTCACTCTGGAAAAGGGTGCCTGCCCATAAATGTAAATAGTGGGATTTCAAATCATGACCTTCCAATCAGAAGTCCAGCATCTCAACCACTAAGCTAGCACATCCAAGTTTTAGTTCTGCTAAGGCGAACAGATGGTAGGGTCCAAATTTCGCATGAATCCATGGACCCACACTAAGCTTGAAAACTCAAGCTCATGGAGATGATTTTATGATGTGGGATGTTTTCTTGGCATACTTTCAGCCAATGATATCAATCAATCATCGCATAAATGCCACAGCCTGTTCGGCAACAATTTACTCATCTTCTAATGGCTGCTTTCTGGATGTCACAAAACAAACGTGGACTCAAACTGGGTTCATGAAAATGATTATATTTCCCCAATTCCTCAGAAGCCTTCCTGGTCATTGGATCTAAACTGGTAATCTCTCAGGATTGGGAGAATCGATTGTCTCAGCATGGACCAAAATGTCAAACAAATGTTTCTAGCATGTTGTGGAATCCATGCCACAAAGAATTTAGGCTGTTGAGTATGAAGACAGGCCCTATTCAGTATCAGGCTACGTCCAGACTAATACGGATATATCTGTGTCCACGCAAAGCAGTGAGAAAAATACAGCCTGCAATTGAAAACGCATGGCCTTAGTCTAGTTTTCCTAATAAAGTACTACACTGAGAGGATTATTCCTAAGGAAATCTCTGCTTTAGTGTACTGCTTAGCATAAACATTTATTGTCACGTTTATTGTGTATTTTATATTATTATGTTATAGGTTCAAATCTGAATTAGCACCTGCCACTCTGCTGACCTTTTTTTCCATCAATCAGGTTCTCCTGGCTACGTTTACGAGGTCCTCCTTCAGTCAGAGCATGTGTGTGTGATGTCTATAAGTCCCTGACCCCATTAATACTTTACGCTGCTGCCCTAGTGGTTGTGGTCGTGTACGCACTCGCAGATCAACTCCACAACTTCGTGTGCAGGATCTTAGTTCCGCAGTACCACTACCCATACACTGCACCTTTTGCCCTCATACAGGTACTGTTACTGTTTAACTCGTCTCAGACCTACATTACAGCCTTGAAAAGAGTGTGTTCTGATTGTAGATTAGATCGTCAACCAGAGCCAATACCCAGCATCTAATAGTTTTCTGAATAAATTGCGATGGATATTTATGATGTCTGACAAAACAGCAACCAAGGTATTGTCTGAACCAAGATGATGGGGGATTCATTTGCCATACCATATGCTAATATTGTTTGTTGGCTTTATGACTTCATTATCACGCGATAACATCAAGATAGCATTTGAAATCTTTCTAATTCAGTTCAGTTTTATAGATTATTACTCATCCATAAGCACTGGTTATGTACATAAATATTATCTAGCCGTTATCAAAAAACAGTTAAGGAACGCAGCATTTAACCTCGTAGGCCTTCAAAGCTGCCTCTGATCTTAGATATGCCTAGAAAAAGTTCTAGTTCAGCTCATACCTGCTTAAGAAATACATACGCTTGCAATCAAGGTCTCTATTAGGGATCTATTAGGTCTCTATTAGAGATGTGCATCTCCATACCTGAGGAGCTGCATCTCAATGAATAGCCAATGATACGATCCATTAAAGATACATATGATGCAGCTACCGATACCATTCCCCCCAATTACGATGCAGTGTGATCCGATTTCGATTTAATTCCAAACAATGCAATATGCTGCAATGGGAAAAAATATGATGGTCTGCAGTTCAACATGGTGCAGATAGTTCAATTGTAAAACCAGACGTTCTTTACCTGTTCTGTCTCCAGGAAGTCACAGCTCTACCTCTGCCATGTTAATCTGTATTCTATGTGACTCTCAGGACACGCCTCGGTCTCTGTAGTGTTGCGATACGTCATATTCACGTAGCAGCAGCGGTGCTGAGAGAACGCGCTCCAAAAAAACAGTTTAGCGACGAGAAATCGATCTACATAGAAAAACGTGGTTACTAATTATTGGTTACTTGACAAATAATAAAAGTAAAGAACATCTACTAATTATTATATATAAATAAATACATTTTTAACACCCGCAACTTCTATCTGATTCACACTTTTTTAAATCGATGCATCACATCATTACCTTTTATGCCGCTGCGAATTTTACCATCTCTATTCTTAATATAGTACTAAAAAAGTGCTGATTGATGTGGTAAATGACCGTTGTTTCAAAACCTGGTCTAGGCCTTTATCAGCTTGTTAACACAAATCTCTCTACACACTTTTGCTGTTTTAACCATGTTCACTGACAACTGACTTTCCTTTTATGCGCATAGAAGTCACTGGTGTAGTTCATTTTATTATTCATTATTAATGTTACAGTTGAAAACCACTTGGAAATATTATAAAGCTTTGCATGTTTGAATTGCTCTTTTCATGTGCTAAACCTTTGTACACCATGTACTTTACATTCGCTAACCCTTTATATCCATGATTGAAGTCGCGTTGATGTCTTTTTGCCACCATTTGTCTCAGGTGTTCCTGAACATCCTGGCATTGCTGGCTCTGCACAATCTGGGGGTTGTGCACCTAAATCCCTTCTTTTGGAAGCTAGCCGAGCGGCTTATGGTCCCCGCTGTGTGTGGTGGTGTCCAGGGCGTTCTTGCTCTGTGGGCTCAAGCAAGTGCATACTCGGGCTTGTACCCCCTCACTGAATGCCTCCTGCCACTCTTCAGCCTGGCATGGGGTCACCTCCTTGGAGTCAACAAGCCTAAGTCAGTACACTTTATCTGCCTGCTCACAACGCTCACTATCATCTCTATTGGAATTACAGGTAGGAGATTCCTAGCATACAACAGGGCTGGACTTTTTTGTTTTGTACAGAAATGTTTAAATGGTGTTTTTTGTTGTCAGGGTATAAGGGGGTGTACAACATAGAGCCTCTGGAATATTTCTACTCTCCTTTAAACGTGTTCCTCCAAAGTCTCTCCCTGGCCTGGCTGTCTAAAGTTGCCCAGACTGAGCAAGGCCATGCTACGACTTTTGACATCTACTACACCCTGAAAGTGACCCAAAGTGTGTTGTTGGTACTGCTCTGTGCAATGCATCCAGACACTCCACGAGCAATCACGCATGGCAGCTGGCACAATCTGCTCTTCCTGGGATACATGTTGGCCGTGTTTCTCCTGGGCTCCGTACTGAGTTTTCTAGTGGACTTTACAGCCCTGAGGTTCTCGCCACTCTCGGCTGCTCTGCTACACTGCGCCAAAGGACTCGCAATGCCCATTGTTAACTTATTATAGCAAGCAGACAGTCACGGACATTTTGGAATCTGATCTGTTCCAGTAGATATTTATTAATGAATTATACCTGACCAGTTTTGATTACCAGGTCAAGGTAGTGAAATGAGGTTTGACAAGCAACATAATGGTAAAGCAAACCATTGGGCCTTTGAGTGGAAAAGTTTGCTCCCCCCCGTGACAGACAGTATTTTATTATTTTGATGTCAGTTATAAAATTTTATCAGGGAGGAGGCAATAAAAGGTTATATGTAACCTAAGAAACTTAGTGATGTCATCAGCTTTGTCTTGAGGTAAACATGCAGACAAGATAAAACCACAAATGATTGACTTGTGTGTGTGTGTTTGTGTGAGGAATTTCTGTTCATCTTGTTAATATAACATCACTAGCAAGTCTGTCAGAAACACTGCACACACCTGGTCCGATTTCACATCTATTTCCTTTATACAGAGTGACTAACATCTGAGGGTTGAGAGCCTTGCTCAAGAGCAGTGGTAGCTTGGTAGTGCTGGGATTTGAACTCACAACCTTCTGTTTCAAAGGCCAATGCCTTAACCACTGAGCTTCCACCATGCAAGATAGGAGACGTGCAGGTAGGACAAGGACGAGGTAAGAGAGACGTCATTGAAATGGTTTGGTCATGTGCAGAGAAGGGGCCTGGGTTATATCAGTGGAAGAATGCTAAGAATGGAGCCACCAGGCAGGAGAAATAGAGGAGGACCATGGAGGAGGTTTATGGATGTGGTGAGAGAAGACATGCAGGTGGTTGTTTTAAAAGAGGCAGATGTAGAGGACATGGGGTATGGAGACTGATGATCCTGCGTCGTGACCACTAATGGGAGTGGTGCAGGAAGAGGAAGGTCTTCAGCTCTCCTTTGAAGATGAGGGCAGTGACTCTGGGGGAAGTTCATTCCACCACCTCTTTGCCAGAACAGAGAAAGGTCTTGCTGTATACTTACCTCTTCTGCAGAGAGATGGTGGGACCAGTCGAGATCTGAGGGAGCATGGTCCAGTGTGAGGAGTGATCAGATCTTTGAGCTAAGATAAGGCTCCATTTTTGGCTTTGTAAGCATCATTGTTTTGAATCTTAATGCCAGCTAAAGGAAGAGCAGCAGTGGGGTGGGGTGGGAGAACTTAGGCAGGTTGAAATCAAGTTGCAGTCGTCCAGTCTCAAAATGACACAAGAGTGAAAACGACAGAAGCCTTCTGATGTTATAGAGAAGAAATCGAGAAGAGCGTGTCACGTTAGCAACATGTCAGGAAAAGGATTGTTGAATATTCATATTTACCCTGAGATTATGAGCAGTGGCTGAAGCGGAGATGTGTGTGGAGTTTTCTCTATATTTTCTCCAAAGAGAACATTTATCATGTTCCAGAAATGTCCAAATGATACAAAATTTCGACTTAAAAATCAAATATTTTACAAGTGCTTTTATTTGAAATTCTGTAAAAAAAAAAAAAATACAATTCAATACGAGTCTACAGTGTTGAACACACTAATGTTCAAGTGCTAGTTGAGGCGAGAGGATTCAGGAAGGATCGGCGTTCGGGGGCAGGCGCAGGCCGAGGCTGTGCAGCAGATTTGAAGCGGGTCCGGCGAGACCGGACTGAGAGGAGAGTGACTCAAGCAGATTGGCTACCAGGTTCACGTCCACGTCTAAGGGCTGGAGGTCGTCTTCGGTTTGCAGCGGGCTTTCGGGTGCATCTGCACTGACATCGCCGCCCTGCTGGACATGGAAGATTTTAAAAAGTTACAAAACAAACTCTCATAAACTCTGTCTGTCCAAGTCTATCTTTGTCATCATTTGCCTGTCCCATCTCGCTGTCGGTCTCATCTCTCTGTCTGGCTGTCTGTCCCATCTCGCTGTCTGTCTCATCCCGCTGTCTGGCTGTCTGGCTCATCCCGCTGTCTGGCTCATCCCGCTGTCTGGCTCATCCCGCTGTCTGGCTCATCCCGCTGTCTGGCTGTCTGGCTCATCCCGCTGTCTGGATGTCTGGCTCATCTCGCTGTCTGGATGTCTGGCTCATCTCGCTGTCTGGATGTCTGGCTCATCTCGCTGTCTGGATGTCTGGCTCATCTCGCTGTCTGGCTCATCTCGCTGTCTGGCTCATCTCGCTGTCTGGCTCATCTCGCTGTCTGGCTCATCTCGCTGTCTGGCTCATCTCGCTGTCTGGCTCATCTCATCCCACTGTTTGTTAGTCTCATCTCAATGAGTGTTCATCTCATCTCTTCGTCTGTCTCATCTCATCTCCATGTAACTCGTCTCTGTTTCATCTCCACGTCTGTCTGTCAGTTTGTCTCATCTCCACATCAGTTTGTCTGATCACCCTGTCTGTCTGTTTCATCTGCCTGTCCGGTTTGTATTTCTGTCTCATCTCCATCTGTCTGTCAGTTTGTTTGTCTCATCTTCCTGTTTGACTGTCTTTTTCTGTCCATCTTTAGCTCTGTCTGTCTACCTGTCTCTTTATTTTACTGTTTCCTTGTTTTTGTCCCTGCTCATCTAACGCCATCTCTCTTACCGTGTCAATTTTCAGAAGGCAGAATCTCAATCTTCCTGCTTTGCTCAACTGTCTTCATTCATGTCTGTCTGTCACTTTCTCTCCTTCTCCATTCTCCCCCTGTGTCTCTAATTCTGCATCTGTCTCTCGGTCTCTTTATCCTGTCTGCCTGTCAGTCTCACTTACCAGCCTATCTGTTTTCATTTCTTTCTGTCTTTCTGTCTGTCTCTGTAACGTACAGTCTGCTTGTTTCTGTCTCCGCTCATCTCCAAGCCTTCACCTATCTGTCTCTGTCTGTGTGGCTGTCTCCCTGTCTTTTTCTCTGTCTAGCTTTCTCTCCATTTCTGTCTATCTGTCTCTATCAGTATCTTCGTTCCATTCTGATGATCTTTGTCTGTAGATCTCCGTCTCTCACTCTGTCTGTTTTCTTTAATTTTAGTCTTCGCGTCTGCCTCTCTTCTGTCTCCGCTCCTGTCTGTTAGTCTCTGTCTACATCTGTTTTACTTTCGTTCAATTATTTTATTAATATTACGGTTATTTTGGAACCAGTTAAGAGCAACTTGTACTCACTTTGCTGTTGTATGTGAAACTATGTCCGACGTTTGTGGTTTGAAGCTCCTGGTCCATCTCGTCCATATATCTTTTCAGACTGTCCAATGTCTCTGCTCCTGTCTGGTCTTCAGATCGTTCTTCCTTCGCTTCATCACCATCGTCGTCGTCATCATCATCATCATCATCATCATCATCGTTATCTAAATCATCAGAGTCGAGCTCCTGGTCTTTCGCACCTGACATCATCAATTACATTTATTGACACAAACATCCTGAAATCCTGGTCCACACCTCCTTCTCCTACTGTTTCACACCCCCTTACCGCCTGATCCACACCCCCTTACCTCCTGATCCACACCCCCTTACCGCCTGATCCACACCCCCTTACCGCCTGATCCACACCCCCTTACCGCCTGATCCACACCCCCTTACCTCCTGATCCACACCCCCTTACCTCCTGATCCACACCCCCTTACCTCCTGATCCACGCCCCCTTACCTCCTGATCCATGCCCCTTCTCCTCCTAATCTACCCTGCTCTCCTCAAAACCACACCCCCTCTCTCCTCCTGAGCCACACCTCCTCTCCTATTAAACCACACCCCTCCTCCTCCTGATGCACACACCTTCTCCAACTAAACCACACCCCCTCTCATACAAACCACACCCTCTCCTACTAAACCACACATTTTCCTCCTAAGCCACAGCACCTCATCCTAAACCACACCCCATTTCCTCCTAAACCACACCACCACACCCATCTTCTCCTGAACCACACCCATCTTCTCCTGAACCACACCCATCTTCTCCTGAACCACACCCCTCTCCTCCTTACCCACACCACCTCATCCTAAACCACACCCCATCCCCTCCTAAACCACACCCCCTCTCCACCTGAACCACACTTCCTTCTAATCCTAAACCACACTTCCTTCTAATCCTAAACCACACTTCCTTCTAATCCTAAACCACACTTCCTTCTAATCCTAAACCACACTTCCTTCTAATCCTAAACCACACTTCCTTCTAATCCTAAACCACACCTTCTCTCCTCCTCTTCCTGATCCACAATTTCCTTACAGTCATATAAACAGAATTTTATTAATCTTTTCACAGATATACCAGATGTTCTATATGAAATTGTAAACATGCTCAGGGTCTCAGCAGCTGAACTCACCAAGCAGTCGGTCCAGAGCACTCGTCACTGTGTCGGGGTCGAAACTGAACGGCTCTGATAAACACGACCTGGAACCCAAACACAGCACACGACATCTTTACATTAATACAATTAGTACATTTCAGGTCAGATTGCTTCCAAAACTAGTTTCATATTAATATATTATAATAATGACATTCATTTATTAGGGGGGTGAACCAAGAGTTTGGATCATGAAGCAATTTTTATAAAATATTACTATTAACTATATTAACTGATTTAATTACTAATTTAATTATTATATATTTAAAATTTACTTTGACCATAATGCAGAATCAGTGGGAGCCACTAGAATTCATGAAAACACCGACTATGAAAGTGAATAAAATTATATTAAATAAATAAAATAAAACTCCGGTTATAGATTTAACAAATTTGAATAATTAATTTAAATATTTCAAAATTTATTAGAATAAATTAGCTTCTTTTTCTTTTCTTTTTCTTTTTTTTTTTTTTTTATTATTATGTAGAGGACGTGACCTGGAAGAAATTACAATTATTTCAAGAAAATGCTATTTTTTGGGACACTTTTAAGCAATATAATTTTACATACAACATATTTTTTTTACTTAACCTCCGATATATATGTACTTCAAATTCTAAATTTATTTCTCTCTTATTTTTGTTACAATTTTGTTTTTACTAATAATATGCTCATATATTCTGCTGTTTATGTGTGCTTGAGAAATTAAAATTGATTAATTGATACTAATTAATATTTAACATACTGACCATAAATTTATATATTCTTTTAAATAAACATGAGTTTTATATTATATTTGGTATTCGGAACGATGATGATGATACCGTGGGAATTCAGCTCCTTCGTGTGACGACATGGCGTTTATGAAGTCCTTCATTCCCTGAGTCACAGCCACTAAAGTGAATCCAGCCTCTTCCTCATGCTGAGTCTCCTCGCCCTCTCTCGTTCCTGTGCCACACGCAGCCCTCTGACTTTTATTTGATCTCTGACCCCCTCGTTCATCCAGCAACCTCTCGAGCTCATCTGGGGTGATGTTTAGCCAGTCGTCACCTGTAGAGGGCGACAGAGAGTAATGCAGCATCAGTATGGTACCTTCGTTCTGCATCAGTTTGAAAATTCAGTCTTTTATGGTTTTTTAAAGACACATGCGTGTTCCTTTAGTTTCTATATTCTCACACACACACACACACACACACACACACACACACACACACACACACACACACACACACACACACACACACATACTGTCTTCAGGTGGAAGATGAGCTTCTTGTTTCCTCAGTTCCTCCACACTGTAGGGGGTGCTCTCTAACACCTGCAACACCTCCTCACCTGGTCCATGATCACTGCAAGCACAAAAAAAAAAAAAAAATTATAATAAATAATATTTAGATTGAAATTTTAAGTACAACATATAAAAAAAAAAGAGCGTCCCATAGAAAAGAACAAAAAAATAAAATAAATAAATGTATTTAAAATGTGGGGAAAACTATTAAAAATAAATAAATAAACCAAAAAGAAATATTTCCCCCAAATAAATTTATACATAATAATGAAATAAATAAGATAATAAGGTAATAATTTCAAATGTTGTTCTCAACATTTCAACAGAAATCATTGCAGAAAATAAATTCAAGAATTCAATAAAACGTCAATATTTTTTCTGCTCATTTCGCCGTTTTCAGTCCATCAACATGTTTGTTGTCATTGTGCAGCTTTTTTAATCCACTGGTGCATCATTTCCTCTCACACACCACAGACGTAGACTAGTTTCTGAAGCTCACAATGAGCAGGACAGAAGACAGTAAGAAGTCTGGGGTTCACGTGGATGAGACAGAGGGAGTCAGTGATGAGAACATGACTGAGAACAGAGACTTTCCTGATCATCATCTTTTCTCTGCTTGTGTTCTATATGGTGGATCTTCAGCCTGAATACATTCATTAGAGAACAACATCTGAAATGATTTTGTGTTAATATATTGATATGATGTGAGGTTCAGTTACAGCGTGACACTAAAACAGGTAGTAATAATCACTACTGTTTACTGAAGTACATGTCAGAGCCCAAACTTCTTTACTTTAACTTGAGTGAAAAAGCAGAACTTCAACGTTTACCAGAATCTTTTGAATCTGCACTTCTACTGAGTGAAGGATGTGTGGACTTTGGCGCCACCTCTTGGATATCAATGGTTGTTGCATTATTTTTCGCTCACACGCAGTTTTTAGAGATTAATAATTTGTGACCCTTCGTTTTCCTTCTTTTCTCGAATATGAGGTTTTGCAACGGAGACCGAGGCGTGTCCTGAGAGTCGCACAGAATACAGATTAACATGGCAGAGGTAGAGCTGTGAATTCCTGCTGACACAACAGGAAAAGAACATCTGGGTTATATTTCTTTTTTTCTTTTGCACTACAAAGGCGTGCGAGTGAAAGGGGGCATGCGTTAGAAGACAGAAGGCACTGAAGTAAATTGATGATGTCTGCGTGAACCACAGAAATAAAACTATCAGTACTATATTGAGCTACATCGGATCGCACTGCATCGTAATAGGGGTGAATCGGATCGGATCGGTAGCTGCTTCAGCCTTAATGAATCGTATCGTTGACCGTGCTTCGAGATGCGAATCGCATCAGCTTCAGTTACAGAGATGCACATCATCATGGAATCATCATGGAATGGAGACACGTGACCCCTCACCTGTGAGCGCCAGGGACCGAGTGCTTAAAGAAACTCTCGGCGGCCGTCATGAGCTCTCTGTGTCGCGCCGAGCCTTCCATTTCCCCCTGTGTGTACAAACACACACACACACACACACACACACACACACACACACACACAGGCAATGTTTGGCGTTAGTTTTATGAAGGAATCTAAATCTAGATCCTGTTTATTTCGTCTCAGTTCACCTTAAAGTAACCGTTCCTCTTCAGGCTGTTCAGGAAACCTCTCCAGAGCGGATGAACGTTCGCTGGAGCCTCAGAGTTCGCTCCTGATCGCCCGCTTTTACTGCACAGGATCTCGAAACCGTGAGCCTGCAATCCAAAAAAACTTACCATATGATACCATATGAACAAAATTATTGGGACACCTGACCTTTCCAGCCACATGGTTCTTTCCCTAAATGTTTCCACAAAACGATGTATAGGATAAAATGTTCCCTTCACTTAAACGAGAAGATCCGAAACCTGCTCCAGCATGGCAACGCACCTGTGCACAGAGCCGGCTCCGTGAAACTCTGATATTTTGTGGTTTGGAGTAGAAGATCTGCTGCTAAAACACTAAATCCTGTTGAACGTGAGGAAATGACTGACTTTATAATCCAGTGGAACATCTCTTCTCTTCCCAGAAGATTGGAGCTTATTATAAGAGCAAATGGAGATGTGGAATGAGATGTTCAAAAAGAAGCGCATACCAATGTTCGGGTATCCGCAAACTTTTGCCCCTAAAGTGTATTATGTGAGTATAAGGGAAACAGCTGTGGCGTGACCCTGCTACTGCTGCTTCTCTGAACTTAATAGTTTTCCATTAACTCTGGGGTTTTATTTCCCTCACGCCACATCGATTCGTGACAAAGCGCTCGGGGTCTTACCAGTTTCATCCCGAGCTCGTGAGCTTTGTGCTGAGGGTGTGAGGGAGGCGGCAGAGTGAAGCCACTCCTCGTGTCAGGAACAAAAGTCTGCTGCTGCAACTGAGCGAAAAGACAACGAGTGAAGGTCACCTGAGAGAGAGAGAGAGAGAGAGAGAGAGAGAGAGAGAGAGAGAGAGAGAGAGAGAGAGAGAGAATGAATCCTAATAGATATTAAGACATACTTTAACAGTAGGTAAGAGGCAGATATCTTTAATTGGACAGCTATGATTGGACAGCTATGATTGGACATAATAGATGTGAAACTCTGATTGGACAGCTCTGATCAAACAACCCTGATCTTCTTCATCAATCTTCTCATATATAACAACTAAGAACGCATAATAAGTACCAGTGTGAGGACTCTCGATTCTGGGGGAAAGTTTCGGAAATTTCTGCAAGCCTGAAGGTCAACAGGGTCACGCAGGTAAAATGCAGAAACGGCTGGAGCCACAAGGTCAGGTCGCCGTGACAACACCGCCGCAACACCTGCAGGTACGTAACAATGTGCATGATGGAGACTAGTTTGGATTTTACCTGGATATCTGCAACACACACACACACACACACACACACACATTCAGAATTCAGTTCCATCTATTTATAGATTTTAACTAAATCTAAGGCCCCTAAACTCCACCCTCTCCTCTTGAACCACACCCCTCTCATTAACTCCACCCTCTCCTCTTAAACCACACCCCTCATAAACTCCACCCCTCTCCTTCTGAACCACACCCCTTTCATAAACCCCAGCCCTCCCATAAACTCCACCCTCTCCTTCTGAACCACACCCCTTTCATAAACCCCACCCCTCTCCTCCTAAACCACACCCCTCATAAACCCAACCCTCTCAAACCACCCTCGCTCATAAACTCCACCCCTCTCCTCCTGAACCAAACCCCTCTTCTCCTGAACCACACCCCGCTTATAAACTCTACCCCTTTCCTCCTTAACCACCCACCTCTCATAAACTCCACCCTTCTCCTCCTGAACCCCACCTCTCTCTTACTGAAACACATCTCTTTCTCCTCCTTATCCATGCCCCTTCTCCTCCTTCTTAACCACACCTCCTGATCTACCTCTCTCTCAAACAGTCCCTCACCCCTTCAGTCGATGCTCTAGCACAGCTTGGATGCGTTGATCAGCAACGCAGCGCTCCCCGTGCCTGTGCAGCACCTCCAGAGCCTCTTGTACTGATGGCACCGAGTCCCGAGGCCATCCGCCGTCTCCAGCACGCACCTGAACAGGCAGAATGTGCAGCTCTCCATGGTACAGGAAAACCTGTCAAAGTCAATCGGCAAGAAACAGGGCAGGAAACCTGTTAATCCTAAACTCCTCCTTCATATTATCATCATTATCATCATCATGTCCTCTGACCCTGTTCTCGCTGCTGTCCGGATCGAGCCATTTGGGCAGAAAGTCAGCCGCCTCGATCAGGAGGAACTGTCCGTCGTTATCCTGGACGCTGGCAGCCAGCTCTCTGAACGTGTGTGTGATGAATCGCAGGAGATAAACAATAAACCACTCGTCTTCAACGTTGTCACCAAATTCTGTGCTTCCGCCCAGGTGAGCTGGGACGCCCCCTATAGACAAAAACACACACACACACACACACACACACACACACACACACACACACACACACACACATTAAATATAGCAGGGAAGAAAAGGCTGCTATTGATCTCGTGGCATATTTGGTCCCAAATGCAATTTTATCCATTATATTATTATTATTATAAATAATTACATTTTTCTTTTACATAAAAAATTTTGCCTTCTTTTAATTGTCACGAAATCATATTTAGAAATAAAAATCTGAGCTGCATCACAGACACGAATCTCACACACTTTTTAAAAGTCTCCTTTCACTTTAGCCACACCTGTGCCCAAGAATGGCATCTTGATGATACTGAGGCTTGAACCCACGACCTTCTGATCAGTAACCCAGAGCCTTAACCTCCCACCTTCCAAATAAACTACAACTACAAAGAATTATTGAAACACTGATGGAGATTAAGGAGTCTTCAGTTAATTCCATGGAGCTGAGGAGGTCAGGGTTCTTCAAAGCACTTCACACCTAATGTCTTCTCGGAGCTGGATGTGTGCATCATGTTGGAACAGTGTTTGCGGTTCATAGTTCCAGTGAATGGTAAATTGTAGAGGTTTTTCTACCAACAACCACATAATGATCAAAAAGAATCTGCACCCATTCCACCCTCTTTCATCTCATAGCATCTACAAGATCTAAACAAGATCTACAGATCACATCACCTCTCTCCGGATGAAAGCTGAGATTAAACGCCTGCTTTTGCCAAATGTAGCCCACCAGAAGAGCAGCGACCTCGGCCAGAACATCCCCCAGGAGTCGCAGTAGGAGCCGCTGGTTCTCCTCAACATCCAGAGAATCCGGATGGAGCAGGAAGAGTCGGTACTGAACCGCGTCCTCCGGCACTGAGCCTCTCTTCAGGAACTCCATGACCTGTGCAGGGGATGCGATCTAGCCGCTGCTCTCCACTGTCTCTAAACGGAACTCAGCACCTTCCGAATCGTGTCCGGAAACCCGGAAACGGGTGCACGTGTTTTCGTAACATTCAAGCGTCGAACGTACGTCGAAAATACTTCCGGGTTTGATTTTTAAACTAAAAGTCCTTACTCGTCGCTTCAACTAAACTTGGGTTAATAAATAAGAAATAAAGAAAATCTAAATCTAAATATAATTAGGTTATATATTAACATTAAATAATTGTTTTCCTTGGGGAATTAATCTGGATTGCAAACTATAAGGTTTTTACTTCTGTAAATGGTTTTGCACGCAAAATTTTTTTAAATGATTCAAATCGTTTGATAAGCCTGAGTATTAATTAAAAACACTCATTTATTCATTTAAATCTTGCGAACATTTGTAATTAAAGCAATTTGTTTCTCATTTTTAAAAGTCTATAACCTGTAAAAGGCTGGCTTTAATTTTGAAACCGAACCACTCTTTTGGTCATCTTCGCGAAATTTACGCGCATGCGTATTGCGCGTACAGTGTAAAGTGTAGTGGCGGTCCTGCTGCTGCTGATAATGATGATGAAACGGGCTGGAGACGGTTCGGTTCGGTTCTACTGTACCGCGGGAGCCGGTATGGAGGCGTTTCTGCTGGACGAAGTAAAGCGCAAACTGAACGCTACAGAGGTCAAAGGAGCTTTTATTTCATTCTGAGTTACATTCACTTAGTTTTCAGAGGAATGAAAAAATTACAGAGGTGGGAAAAGTAGCTAGAAGTAGCCAGGTGACGTCATCATTCTGGTAATTTGTATATTGAATAAATTGTGCAGCTCAATATGAGTAGCGTGAGAAAGTTTCTTAACACACTGGTCTTAATGAGAGTTGGTGATCAATGATTGGTTGTTAGTTGCATTGGTGATCAGTGATTGGTTATTGGGACCATTAGTGATTGTTGATTGGTTATTTAAACCATTGGTGATAAGTGATTGGCTGTCAGGAGCATTGGTAACTAGTGATTGGTTATTGGGACAATTGGTTATCAGTGATTGACATCAGGAACATCAGTGATTTGTGTTCAGGTGCTTTAATTATCAATAAATGGTCATTGGGACCATTCGTGAGTAGTGATTGGTTATTGGAGACATTAATGATTAATTGGTTGGCAGTGTGATTGGTTTTCAGTGATTGGTCATTGGGACTGTTAGTGATTAGTGATCAGTGATGAGGAACATTGGTAACTGATGATTGGTCACTGATGATTGGTCATTGGGACTGTTAGTGATTAGTGATCAGTGATGAGGAACATTGGTAACTGATGATTGGTCACTGATGATTGGTCATTGGGACTACTGGCCATCAATAGATGTTGATTAGTGACTGGTTATTGGGAACATTGTTGATTAGTGATTGGTTGTCAGGAGATTTGGAGATTAATGATTGGTTGTGATGAAGCTATTGGTGATCAGTGATTGGTTATTGAAGCTATCGGTGATCAGTGATTGGTCCTCACTAACAATGGTAATCAGTGATTGGGAATGATATTGATCAGTGAACTGTGTGTGTGTGTGTTAGGTGGAACACATCCCCGGCAGGGTGTTTTTCCGCTGCCGCTCAAATCTCCACGCCATGATGCGACTCAAGTCAGCGGAGCGACTCTTCCTGCTTCTGCGCAAAGCTCCGCCCACTCCCTTACCCACAAATCCAGGTGTGCAGCTCACATCACACTCCTTTACCTCGAGATAGGAGGAGTGCAGGTGAGGACAGGAGTGTGTTCACTCTTCCATACACACACAACGTCCTCTGACTGGCGTCCTTTTCCTTTTCTTCACCAGCCAAAGCAGCAAGCGTGATACAGCAGAGGATTGTGGGAAATCCAGATTTGTGGAGCGCCGTCATGTCCAGCTGGTCTTCGCTGCAGGCGGAGCTTAACGAATGTCCAGGGCGGGGACAAAAGAGGAGACGAGACGAGGACAAGGAGAGTCTGAATCCTCCTACGTTTAGAGTGAGCTGCCGCTGCAGCGGAGTCAACGCCCGCTCTTATAACTCCCAGGTGTGTGTGTGTGTGTGTGTGTGTGTGTGTGTCCTCTTTCTCTGTGCGTCTCATCTGTGTCTCTCCTCTGTGTCTCTCCTCTTTGTCTCTTGTCTCTCCTTTCTGTCTTTTTGTCTGTGTTTTTTTTCTCTTTGTCTCTGTCTTGATTGTTTTACTTGCTGCAATGAACTGTGTGTGTGTGTGTGTGTTAGAACCTGAATCGTGTCATTGGGATGGCCATCAGCCAACAGCTTGGATGGAAAGCTGACCTTCGAGAGCCAACTGTTGAGGCACACACACACACACACACACACACACACTATATCTTTGTTATAAAGATCTCTTCAAACTGAGATGGAGGGTTTGCTGTTGTGGGTTATTTGCTGTGTGTGTGTGTGTGTGTGTGTGTGTGTGTGTGTGTGTGTGTGTTTTCAGGTGAACGTGTATATAAGCGATGATCACTGTGTAGTCGGGATTCCTCTTTTAAGGTACTTCGGATATTATTTCCTGTATTAAAGCTATGATTTGCTCTGGCATCATGCTTATTGTGTGTGTGTGTGTGTGTGTGTGTGTGTGTGTGTGTGTGTGTGTGTGTGTGTGTGTGTGTGTGTAGGCAGCCTCTGGCCACTCGCAGTTATCTGAAGCACACAGGACTCAGGTCCACTATAGCTTGGGCGATGGCATCTCTCTGTAATCTGCAGGTACACACACACACACACACACACACACACACACACACACACACACACACACACACAGGAAACCTGGTGTTAATAGTATGATACCAGACTGGTGTGTTAATGAACAGTTGGAGTAGGTGTGGCCTAGTATGCTTATAAGCCTGCATGATTGACAGCCCTAAATGTGGAATGAGATGTTCAAAAAGAAGCACATATCAATCTGATCTGTCAGGTGTCCACAAACATTTGACCATAGAGTCTAAGAATATTAAAGTTCTCGTCATATAATTTTATTCTCTTTATTTATTCTTTTGAACAGTGTCCTTGTCCCACCTTGTGTCTTTTCTCTCTGTCTGTGTCTGTGCATCTTTCCTCGCTCTGTCTTTTTTATTTTGTCTTTCCTCTCTGTCTCTGTATGTCTCTCCTCTGTCTTTCTCGGTTTTTCTGTATGTCTGTGTGTGTCTTCTCTGTCTCTGTGTGTATCTCCTCGCTCTCTCTGTATGTCTGTGTGTGTCTCTCCTCTGTCATTCTGTCTGTGCATGTCTCTCCTCTCTGTCTCTTTGTGTATGTGTCCGCGTTCCCCTCTGGGTCTCTTATCTTTGTGTGTGTCTCTCTCTCTCTCTCTCTCTCTCTCTCTCTCTCTCTCTCTCTCTCTCTCTCTCTGTGTTTCTTTCAGGAGGCCTCAGTAGTTTTAGACCCCATGTGTGGAGTTGGCACCATATTGCTGGAGGCGGTGCAGGAGTGTCCGGTGTGTACACACACACACACACACACACACACACACACACACACACACACACACACACACACACACACACTGATGACAGTGCTGAGCGTATGTGTCAGATGAGTGCAAGTTAATTAAATTGCGCACTCGTGTGTGTGTGTGTGTGTGTGTAGAATGGTGTGTTTATTGGGATAGACAGTGACGGAGCTCAATTAAAGAAAGCCGTAGAGAATGTACACGCGGCTGGACAAAAGGAGAGAGTTCTGTTTGTCCAGTCCTCATGCATGGGTACTTGACTTTCATCACACACACACATATACATACACACACACACACACAATGCCTCTTCATTACACTGATGGTATGAAGCTTAGAGTTTTGGTAACTGCGTGTGTCTGTACCGTAGCCCTGCCGCTCCCCTCGTCCTCCGTAGACGCAGTGGTGTGCGACGTCCCCTTCGGCAGGAAGTTCCGCTGCGGCGTGGACGTGAATGCCGCTCTTCCACACCTCCTAACGGAGATGGAGAGGTAGGATTCTGAAACTTCTGGATGAGGTTCTTCTTCATATGAGGGGTATCAAAAAGTTTCACTTTTGCCAAATATCCTCCCACAGGTCGGTGCTCCCTGTGACTGTGCGCCGAGCCTTGTGCTGCCATCTGTTGGCGTGTAACAAAACTAGTCTCGAAACCTTTTGATACCACCTTACAGTGATCCCTTACACTATATCAGGAATAACGCACTCGTGGATGTGGTTTTGTAGAAAAATAATCAGTGTTCTGAAGCAACTTCTCGTTTTACAGAGTTCTCCGTGAAGGTGGAACCCTGGTTCTCCTGCTCAGCCTGCAACTTTCCTCCCTGATCAAGAAACTGGTCCCGTCGGAGGCTCTCGAATCGCAGTCCGTCGGTTCCACCTGGGAGACAGACGTCTTTCAGGGTCCTTTGAATTCTCTGCTCCTCCAGAGCAAACACCGCGTGAGCCTCGGGAGCACCGACGCGCTTGTACACACCTACACCAAGACACACGTGCCACGTGACGCACAGGTGTCGGACGTGAGGGTGTGAGGGTGCGTCTCGGAAAATCCGTCTCGCATTGTTTCCTTCCATTTCTTTCTTTGAACTGTAATCCTGTGGCCCTCGTATTTATGGATTTGTTTTTTTTATCTCTTTTTTTTAGATCCATTAAACTTTTTAATTCTTGAACTCATTCGGTCTCGGAGCCCTAAATATTCCCTCAAAAGTATTAGGACACCTGACTTCTGACCCATGTGTGGTTCTTCTTCAAACTGTTACCTCAGAGTTCTACACACAATCGTATAAGTTCTGTTTAAACGAATAGAATACCACCCATCCCTTCATCTTCTACCACCACTTCACTTATCTCGCAATTCTTTACCAATGCATGTAAAGCATCCTCTACCACTGAACCACAGATCTTTCCATCCTCTTCCACTGCTCCGCTCATCTTTCTATCCTCTAACAATGCTGCAGTTATCCCTCCATCCTTGACTACTGCTTTACTCATCCCTTCATCCACTACCACGCAACACAGATCCTTCCATCCTCTTCCACTGCTTCACTCATCCCACATCCTAACACTATTCCACTCATCCGTCCATCCTCTACCACTGCTCCACTGATCTCTTCATTCTCTACAACTAATCCCTTTGTCCTTTACTTTTTTACCTCACCACTATTCTCTTCATCTTTTATCTCTTCAACACTCTTGCCTCCATCCTCTACTCCAAAGATCCCTTTCGCTATCACTGCTTCCTCATCTCTCTTTTCTTTATCTTTTTTTCACTTTGTTATCCCGTCATTCTTTACCATTGCGTTACTAATTCCATTACCTCTCTAAAACTTTATCCTTATCCTTTACCTCTTTACCACTCATCCGTTCATCCTCTACCACTATTTCACTCCTCCTTCTATTCTTTACCAATGCGTTAGTGAGTCCTTCATCCTTTACCTCATCACTCATCCTTCCATCTTTTATTACTGCTCCACCAATCCATCCATTGTTTACCTATTCATCACTTTAACCTCTACCACTGCTCTAGTCATCCATCCATCATATACCACTGTACCACAGATCCTTTCATCCTCTTCCACTGCTTCACTCATCCCTCCATCCTCTACCACTGTACCACAGATCCTTTCATCCTCTTCCACTGCTTTACTCATCACTCCATCCTTTACAACTATTCCACTCATCTCTCCTTCCTCTCCCACTGCTCTTGTCATCCCTCTATTCTCTCCCACTGCTCTAGTCATCACTTCATCCTCTCCCACTGCTCTTGTCATCCCTCCATCCTCTCCCACTGCTCTTGTCATTCCTTCATCCTCTACCACTGCTCTAATTATCCCTCTATTCTCTACCACTGTTCTAGTCATCTCTCTATCCTTTCCCACTGTTCTAATCATCCCTCCATTCTCTACCACTGCTCTGATGCTCTCAGCATTTCCCAGGGTACAAGGAAGACATGCTAAAAAATAGAGTTTTTGTGATTCAGTTTATTCCAGAGCAGTTCAATAGGATTTAGGTGCAGTGACTGGGCAGGTCGTTCCATTCTAGATAACTCTCCAGACGAAGTCGGTTTCATTGAGCCGGAGTCCAGAAGGAATTGCATGGTGTGAGATTAAGTATGGAATGGTTGCCATGTTGGTTCCTTTCACCCGGAATAAGTCTTCAATCTTCTGTGTGCCAAAACACCTCCAAACCATTAAGCTTCCACCTCCATGTGTGACTGTGGGGGTGAAGAAGTCTGATCACTTCTTCTCTCCTGTTCTCCGTCTTACACAAGTTCTTCTGTTAGAGACACAAATGTGTACAAGAGACATAGAAAAGAAGAAACGTGTGTGTGTGTGTGTGTGTGTGTGTGTGTGTGTGTGTGTGAGTGAAAAGAGAATTCCTCTTGTTATTACTCACTTGTTGACTGTGATAAATCCAGTTAGTTTGCCTTGCATGTACGTAAGTAAGAACAAGGTGTGAGAAACCAGTATTGCAGCTGTGTGTGTGTGTGTGTGTGTGTGTGTGTGTGTGTGTGTGTGTGTGTGTACATGCAGGGTGGGGTTCAGTGTTTTCATAATCCAAAACCTTTTCAAGACAGTAATGCATGTCTTCAGTGGAGATGCAGAGGCTAACGAAGACCTCGTGGTCTGAATGGTTTCAGCACCACATCTTGAAATGTCACATCAAATTAAATGATAGATATATATTTAGAAGAGTTGCTATTTCTTTTAGGATGTAAAAAATCTGGGGTCAAAGCACAGGGTCAGACATGATACAGCGCCCCCTGAGCACAGAGAGTTAGTTAAGGGCCTTTCTCAAGGGCCCCAAGAGTGGCAGCTTGGAGATACTGGAGTTTAAACCCCCGAACTTCTGATCAGTAACCAATTATCACCTCCACGATGATATTGTTCTTCTCTACACGTTTATCTGGTATATTCATTATTATCTGGAGCGGCACAGTACACGAACTTCAAGAGCGGGAAAAACATTACTGGAAGACGAACGAGAGATCAGGAACACCTTTGACGAGCCCCCCGGAAAAACGTTCGGCAACTTGTGCATGATGATTGTCGGAGAACGATCCACACGATCTCACTTCGGCACCCAGCCTACTCGCCAGATTTGCCCTTCTGCAGGACTTTGGCCTCTTGTGATGAAGATGAAGATCCGTTTTTGACACAGAGATCTTCCAGGACACGTTCCAGAGGTGGCAGGAACGCTGGTAGCGCAGGATTGCTGTGCGAGAGGACTATTTTGAAGGTGATGGTTTAGTCTCTTTAAGACCACCACATATACTGCACATAAATATCACACAAGGATGCCCAGACTAGGACCAAAGGTGATCTTGAGCCCGGGGTCCATGGACCACTATTACATACTATATATAAGGAGATGAAAATGGGGAATAAAAGTCATTTGGAAAAACATTTCAAGAATAAGGACCAGCTTGATGTCTTTCATTAGAGGTCACTGAATAGCTGTATTAGGATTTGATCTCCACCACCGTCAATTAAACATGTTCCTGAGGTACCAGGGATCCCTTCCTTCTTTGGAGATTTATCGCAAAATGTTTACATGCCGTTTGTTGCTGATCTTCCGGGACTTGCTCTTTTTGCACAATATTCTGTCCAAATCCTTTGGTCACTGTTAAGTTCATTTTGATTGCTGCTATATTGTAGAATTGCACAATTCTGTTAACATTTCTGTGTACATTTTTCTGCTACTGTGCACCTTATTCTGTCACGACAGGTTTTACTGGCGGAGCTATTGCTATTCTTATTTTTATATTTTGTGTATTGTGTATTGTTCTGCACTGTCTTGTGTTGTCTTTTGCACTGTTTGCACCAGTTGCACACATGCACTTTATGTGGCGAGGATCTTAGTTCCTGACCCTGTGTTCTTCTGTTCTGTGACTGTTGTTTTATGTAGCACCAGGGTTCAGGAGGAACGTTGTTTCATTTCACTGTGTACTGCATCAGCTATATATGGTTGAAATGACAATAAAAGCTTCTTGACTTGACTTGATCATATGCGAAGAAAGAATTTCACTGAATGTGTGCCATAATCAAAACAAGAATATAATTATAGGATATAACCGGTTGATCGGCTGAATAGATTGTTTATTGTATTTCTGTCGCTAATGATTTGCTCTTCTTTGATCTTCTAAAAGTGCTAAGAACATGTCCAAAATATCCACGTTGTCAGAAATAATTTGTCGTGTGCGGCCAAGGCTCGTTGATGCACGTGAGGAGTGAAGGCTGGACCGTGTGGTCCGATTTAACAGACAAGCTCCTGTAGCTCAAACTGCTGAAGACGTTAATGCTGTTGATGTTCGATGCATCACGACTGTTTTAGCAGCAAAAGGGGGACCAACACAATATTGGGAAGGTGGTCATAATGTTATGGCTGATCAGTGATTCACCACACGATCATGATTTGAACTGATTCAGGTCGAAAAGCGTACACGCAATCTTGACATTATTGTTGTGTCACGTGACAAAGAACTAACGATACGGACCAGAAGATAGGAGCGACGAATCTACTCATTCTGTTTATCAAAATTTGTATCTGTATTTTTATAT
The DNA here is from genome assembly GCF_946808225.1 of Silurus aristotelis. Lineage (NCBI taxonomy): Eukaryota > Metazoa > Chordata > Actinopteri > Siluriformes > Siluridae > Silurus > Silurus aristotelis. The sequence goes on from NC_139579.1 coordinate 31,184,875, forward strand.
TTTCATTATTGGGACTATCGTCATGTATGTAGACTTGTTGGAGGATCTGCTTACTGAAAATTACACGTTTTTTTGATTTCTGATCAAATAAACTAAATGACAATAAAAAATAAAGAATCTACGTTTATTATGATGAACGAGATTCAAAGAACAGATTCACTGGTGCAAGTGAATACATGCTTATTTATACACGTGTTGTATCATATACAACATTCTGTATATATCCTGTACCCCTTTCACTTCCGGTCTCACGTTTAGTTGGATGAATTTGAGGAATGGCAAATATTTAGGTAGATATTCAAGTGCCTGATTTATTTTTACCAGCTATTATTATTATTATTATTATTTAATGTATTTTTTGTATTATCTTGTTAAAAAAATCACTATTAGTTTTAGTAATTAATTAGCATTTTTGTAAAAGTCTAAATATGTTTTTTTTTGGATACAATTAAATTAAGCTAAATGTTATTTAGTTTTAGTAAGAAAAAATAAATATGTATAATTATTGATTTTTTTTAAGCTAAATATGATTTCGTTTTAAAATAAGTATTTAAAATGAATTTAAATCAGGCGAACGCGATGGACAGTCCCGGGATTGGGGTCCTTGGGCAGACGTGCAGAAAGAGAGAGAGAGAGCGAGAAGGAAAAGGAACGGGAGAGGGAGGGGGGAAGGATGCGCGACGGAGAGAGGCGGAGCCGCACGGCGCATGCGCAGACGGCGGACATGTTGCGCTCGGTAGCGGCGAGCGGAGGCGCAGGCGGCGTCGTCTGAGCGTTTTTTTTTTCTCCGGGCCGCGGGTGTGTTCGCACGGAGCCGCCCTGCTGCCACCACCGGGGGAGGAGGACAACAAGCAAGCCGCCACCATGAGCACAGGCTTGGACCTCTCGCGACGGAACCCGCAGGAGGACTTCGAGCTGATCCAGAGGATCGGGAGCGGAACCTACGGCGATGTGTACAAGGTGATCATCATCATCATCACCACCACCATCAGCAGCAACAACAACAACAGCAGCACCGAAAACATCAACACCACCACCTAGATGCGCAGCAAAAAAATAATAATCTTGCGACCCCCTCGTATCTCATCGGCCGCGTCTTGCGCAGATCGGTGGCATCATCAGGCTGAAGCTGTCAGAACGACCTCCTCGCGTGTAGTAAACAACTACAGGATGTGTGTGTGTGTGTGTGTGTGTGTGTGTGTGTGTGTGTGTGTGTGTGTGTCTGTGTCGCGCGCGTCCAAACTGCGTCTCTGTAGAGTGCACTTTTAAGGGTGTTTTAGAACCGTGTATGTCAAGTAGGAGCCCACCTGGGTATCTAGTGCACTATTCTGTACACTACAGAGTGCACTTGTGGAATTGGGACTAGGGAGGGTGCTGTTCCTAATGGCCTGGTAGTGCATACGTAGTGCACTTGGATGAGAAGTAGGGATCTTATTGACCCCATTATACCTTGGGTTTGATGTCTAGTGCACTAGATAGGGTGCATAATGATTGAGTGTCCCCCTAAGACAGAAATTTGAACAGATCCCTCGGTATTGGACATTTAGTGCACTAGGTAGGGTGTATAAGGTGTTATGTCGGTATCTGTAGTGCACTTGGAGGAGACGTAGAGACCCATTTGACCTCTCATTCCTTGTATTTTATTTCTAGTGCACTAGGTAGGGGGTGTAAGGTTTTAGTGTCCCATGTAGTGCACTTGAATATGTAGTAGGAGGTCCTGGTCCCCTTAGACATAGTAGTTTATTGGACATTTAGTGCACTAGGTAGTGTGTGTAGGGGTGAATAATGGATTTCATCACATGGAGTGCACATAGATGAGAAGTTGAAGTACAAACGGTTGTTTTAATTAGGTTTTAGGGCACTAGGTAGGGCGTGTAAGATATTCTATCACATCTAGTGCACTTTACAGATCGGATGCCTTAGACATGAGTTTGGACACTTTATTGGACATGTAGTGCACTTTGTAGTGCACTTGTACTTGTAGTGCACTTGGACATGTAGTGCACTTTGTAGTGCACTTGTACTACAAGTAGGGAACCTCTATAGGTTATTTTGGTCTGTTTGACTCCTAGTGTGTTGTTTAGTGCACTATGTAGGGTGGGAGTGTTGATTAGCGATTGGGGACATATCATGCACTACATAGTGGACAATTGTAGATTACATTAGTTGGACATTTAGCGCACTCCGTAGGGTGCAGGAGGTGGTTTTAGGGGGTCTTAGAGAGTGATTTAGGATGTATCACACGCTAACTTGTGCACTTATATTGGACGTTTCTCTTGGACAAGTGGACACTAGGTTTTAGTGCATAAGGTTTTGCAGGGAATCTGTGATTGTCAGTTTTATCAGAATGTCATGAAGGATGTGATCATTCTGGGCTACTTCTGCCCTGGTGCTCTACGTAGGGTTTATTTATTATTTTATACCCAGATACATGGTTTGGTTTATACCCATATTTGGTTTTTAGTGCACTAGGTAGGGTAGGGGGATTTATTTAAGGTTTGGCCCATTTGGATTAGGAAGTAGAGAGTAGATCTACAGCGATCGATTATTTCTGCAATCAATTATTTCACCGATTAATCGCCAGAATAATCGACCGTTTTGGCAATCAACCACCCTCGATTATTCGGTAGAATAACGGACCGTTTGAGCAATAGACCATTTCAACGGTTATTCGGTAGAATAATTGTCTGTTTCAGCAACCACCCCCCCCCCCCCCCCGATTATTCGCCAGAATAATCGACCCTTTTAGCAATCGACCACTCCAACAATTATTCGTTTTTTTTTTTTAGTGCACTAGTTCAAGCCTTTGGACCACTTTGACACTAGTTTGTCTGGCTTTTGGACTTTTAGGGTACTAGAAAGGGTGTATTAATGTAGTGTACTTGTTTGTTGAGTAGGAAGTGATTGCAGTTATTGGATTTTTGGAGTATTTGGATTTTTAGTGCACTAGATAGGGTGTATTATTATGTAGGGCACTTGAGTGTTAAGCAGAAAGTGATTGGACCCGTTGGACTTTTTTTTGTGAACTAGGTAGAGCGTTTATTCTTTCAGATAATATCTACTGCACTTGTATATGCAGTGGAGTCATTTAGGGATACTTGAATAGCAGACTGGGCCACATCTGTACTGTCATTAGTATCAGTACACTGGGGTACCAGGAAGTCATGTGATGTTTATTTAGAGAAAATTAAAGGCTAAGCCTTGTCCTGAATTTGATAACATATTAATTCAGTGCACTTCATGAAATAGGAGGTAATTTGGGACACAGCCAGAGTGAGTTGGGTAACAGTTGAGGCCGTGTAGTGCACAACATTAGAATCCAAGTGGTCCAAACTGTTATTTTTTAATCTCCTGGCTCTATACCAAATGACATCTTACCCTCTGTGGAAGTGCACTATTCACTAGTTCACTATTAGAGCAATAAGGAGGAATATACACGGTTATATACCAAGTAAAAGACGTGTCCCAAATTATTATTTGAAGTGCATTCAGTTCCAAATACCAAATGACACTGTACCTCCCATAGAAGTGCACATGTCGTTGCACCCTACATAGTGCACTATAAGCATTTAAGACGCAATCAGTACAAGGAAATCGTGACGTGATGTATCTGTCCCAAACTGTGATTTATACTCTCCTGGCTGTATACCAATAGACATTTAACCTCCTGTACAAGCTTCAGTACCCTTCATAGTGCACTATTCTGTATGTCCATTGAAGAGGAATTTATGACAAGATCAATGAAAAGAAAAACTTGTATATACTCTCATGGGGCTGAACACCAAACAACACTGTCGTAGCCACTCTACATAGTGCGCTATAATCCAGTAAGGAGGAATTTAAGACAAGACCAGTAAGTGGAGATGATCCTAGGTCCCAGGTCCAAATCCAGTTTCTGTCTGTATACCAAATGACACCTTGCTCCTAGTGTGGTGTTTAGTGCACTATGTAGGGTGGGAGTGTTGATTTAGCGATTTGGGACATATCATGCACTACATGGTGGACAATTATAGATTACATTAGTTGGACATTTAGCGCACTCCGTAGGGTGCAGGAGGTGGTTTTAGGGGGTCTTAGAGTGTGATTTAGGAAGTAGCACACGCCATTGCTCTGCAGTGTATATAGGGCTCGTGCGCTGTCGTGCTTAATTAGGGCTTTGCGAAATACGCACGAGTGCTTCGAGGACACAACCTGCTTTTGGAAAGCGGAAGAAATATTCGACTCTACACTTCCATTAGGGCACTAAAAGGTCAGAGAATTTCATGATGTCATCGAGGGAACGAACTGGGCTACTTTTGCTTCAGTGCATTACGTTGGGTTTAATTATAGTAGTATATCCCATAGGGGCCGTTACATGGCCCGCTGTTTTGTAGTGCACCAGTTAGGGTAGGGGACAGTCATTTTGGGGTTTGTCCACTTTGGGCTAGGAGGTGGGCATCCTGATTGACTTCTAGTGCACTTATTTTTATTTGAGTAGTGCACTACTTGCACTAGTTGGCTGGCGATTTGACTTTAAGTGCACTAGTTAAGGTATTTTATAAGTAGGGCTGCAACTAACGATTATTTTGGTCACCGATTATTCGGACGATTATTAATTTTTTTGATTAATTGTGGGTTTTTTAAAATCGTTTTTATTTACATTGGTTGTTTTGCTTATTATAACTACATAAACCCCCAATTCAGAGTATTTATGTATACTTAAATGCAAAAGCCACATATTGAGTTGACCTTTCCTAAATTTAGACGTTATAAAGCTCATAGTAGCTGCTTATTGAGGAGTGAATGGAGGATTTCTCCTTTAAGCAAACTCACTCCTGCTGGGTCGTTTCTTTCTGTCAAAAAAACCAAAACAAAACAAGCCATTTGAGTATAAAAGATGAAGCAAATTGTGTAAATCAACATTCGTATTGTTAAAGTTGACAACCGTGCTTAAAAACAAAACACTGTTTTGATTATTGTTGTTTAAAAAAAAAGTTTGTATAAAAGTTTTTATAATAATTAAATGATATATGCAGAAATAAAATATCCGAAGAGTAAAAACCACGTTTAAAAACAGAAGTTAGAAGTTAGTGTCGGAGAAACGCAGCGAGCTAACAGGCTTGAGTAAAAAAAAAATGCATTGGCGTACAAACGCATAATCGTTTGCTAAAATCCACAACAGCGACTAAAAATCTACTCGTTTACTGCTGCCGTTATTTGCTGCTTTTAGATTTAGTGTTCTGTTTTAATCGAATCATCGCGAGTCACGACAGAACAGATCCGGTGCGACTTTTCCTGAATTTACAAACAGTTTACACAATAGCACTTCATTAAACTCCACAATTTTCACACGATTATAGAGTTTCTGCTCACCGTGCTGATGTTTCACCTTCATCCGTGACTCCAGTGTGTTATTTTCACACGCTCATCCACTTTCATCCCACACAAGCGCCGCTTTACATCACTTCCAGGTGCAGTTTTCTTTGTTGTGTTTCATATAAAATGCTCCCATGAATCAGGGATGGACACTTTTCCCTGCTGCTCACCATTTTCTCAAGCGGCTGTGGTCTCACCTCCAAGCTAAACCATAACTTGAGCAGCCCAACTAAACGATTCAGCTTTCGTTTATAACTAATTTCATTGTCGATCGTTATCCTTTTTATCGATTAGTTGTTGCAGCTCTAATTATAAACAGTGCACTTGCATGTTGAGTAGGAGGTGATTGGACCCCATAGATTGCTGGATTATTTGGATTTTGAGTGCACTAGGTAGGGTATAAGTAGTGTTCAGTAGGAAGTGATTGGACCCCTTGGACATGATGTGGATCATTTCTATTTTTAGTGCTTTAGATAGGGTATGTTACAAGTAGGGCATTTGTGTGTGAGTAGAAGGTGCTTGGACCCCTTAAGTTGTTTATTGGATTTTGAGTGCACTAGGTAGGGTGTCTGTAGTGCACTTATGTGTTGAGTAGGAAGTGATTGGGTCTGTTGGATTGTTGGATTATTAGATTTTTTGTGCACTTGGCAGGGTATTTTATTTATAGTGCACTTGTAGGAGTAAGATTTTGTGTAATCAGGCCTTGTCAAGTACACGAGTGAATTAAGGAAAACACAAAGAATCGTGACTGTGTAGTGGCAGATGGCGACTTCCAAATGGGCGTGTGTGTGTGTGTGTGTGTGTGTGTGAGAGAGAGAGAGATTCTTTTGGGAAAGTCAGGATAAAGCTGTGCAATGTAATCAAACACCCCCCCCCCCCCCCCCCCCGGGTCGTAGGGAAGAAAATGTGTATGACTTCCTCTGTGGGTGGGAAATGCCTTGGCTTGGGGATGCAAATGTGTGCGTGTGTGTGTGTGTGTGTGTACAAGCCAACAGACATGTGCAGAATTGGAGGTCTGTCCATCCTGTTTGCTCCTAATTGTTCCCATTTCCTCATTTTTGTGGTGTGTGTGTGTGTGTGTGTGTGTGTGTGTGTGTGTGTGTGTGTGTGTGTGTGTGTGTGTGTGTGTGTGTGTGTGTGTGTGTGTGTGTGTGTTGTAACACTGACTCCGCTCTTTCGGATGCCAGAGTGGAGTTTTGGCTGGTGAGATGTGGGCTGAAAACGTTTGTGTTTTAAAGAAAAAGGCTGATTTAGTGTAACTTCCTTTAAATTATAATTGGGGGGGGGGGGGGGGGTTCTCCATCTTTCGTTAATATCGCATACAAAGTCCCTCCTTATGAGCAAAGCATGTTTGCATGTTCCTTTTGTTTCTGTCACAAACGCAGTCATTTAACACTATAAAGATTTACTTCGAAATAACTGGAAACTTTCAGAAAACCTTTATCTGGGAAATTTTGGAAATATGCATAATTGGAAACTAATCAGGAGTGTATGAGAAATCACAGGAGTAATTAGAAATTTGGGGAAATGTATATCAACCTTATCATATACAAACATAATTTTCTTTGGACATAAGTTGATATGTAGTAAACTAATAGAGATAAAAAAAAGGGGTATTTTTGATTTAATTGTTAGTAAATTTTGTTGTAAGTTTTAAACATAAATTGACGTAATATTTACGTGAATTACTTGCCCGCATTATTTTGTGTGCGTGTAGGGGGCGTGGCCTCTAACCCTGCAGTAAGTGTGCTGTGTGCAGGTGATTGATGAAATTCTAAAATCGCATTAAATCTGTTTTGTTTTTTGTTTTTTACCAAACTTATACTGGAAAAGTTTTAGTTCCCTAGTATAGGCAACCTGCAATTTAGAAAATTTCCAGGTTATTCCTGTTAATTCCTGCCAATTCCCATGGGAAGTTTCCAGTCTTGACAATTCCTGGAATTTCACAACCTTAATTTATTTTCCTTGACAAATCCTCCCTTAACAGTTCGTTTCTCCAAACGTTCAGCACTCCAACACTGCTGTGCCTCTTGTGAAACTCACCAAAGATGTTCTTCACTAGTTGGAGATTTCTTTAAAGATTCACTTCATCCCAGAGCAGTTCATTGGGATTTAGGTGTGGTGACTGGGCAGGTTGTTCCATCAGCCCCTTTGTTCTGGTCACTAGCAGACCAGGATTGACAATGGATGTGAAATCCCAACCTAGATTTCAATATAGCGCTCCATTGCGATGTTCTAGAACCTTCCTCTAGAAAACGCCCTTTTTACCCTGCCGTATGTTTCGTGTTCATTCTGGTCACGGTTTCGTCTTTCAAGCCAAAGAAACCTTTTTTCCCAAAGGACCCAACACCAACGTGTCGATTCAGACAGAATACCTGACTCGCGGTTACAGGAGGTGCTGATCTCAGACTTCTGTGTGGAACCGGAATTTAGCCCCGGAATCAGACAAATGTGTACGTTTATCAGACTCCGAGGTTTTCCTTTTGAAAGGTTTTATACATACGCTCCTCAAAGGCCCCAAGATTGGTAGCTTGGCGATACCGGGGTGCTGAACCCCCAAACTTTTTTTTTTTTATCTGACTTCGATTCTGGGGGCTACAATTCAGTCAGATTCACAGGTTTGGGGTTTAACGGGGTTCCCTTTCAATTAGTTACGATTTTCAGGGTTGGATTCAGGGGGATTACGATTTGATCCATTTTGGCCGTTTGATTCAGATTCAAGGGTTTTAATATTTGCTTGTATTTTTTTATGTCTGGCTTTTCCATTGAGGGCCAACAGGGTCAGCAAGGCCTTCTCTGCTGGCCTAAACACTCTCAGAATCTGTACTCTTTCTCTTTTATTTCATCGTGAGTCTCTCCTGCCTTTTTACATTGGAGTTTCTATTCAGTCAGATTTCAGCCTTCATATCACGAGTTGCTGTGGTCACGGGTATCTGCCTTGAGCCTTCACAGTCCAAACTGCAGGCGTCCGATAACGTCAACATTTCCACGTCCTTCGATCGGATGGTCGGAGAGCGCCGAGCTCGCATCCCGCATCTGTAGCAAACTGCGCAAGGTCAATCATATTCATACGGGTTCAATAGCTGTTAGTTTTTCATTCCACAATGACTGACGGAGGAGAAGAAATTGATACGGTTGCAGATACAGTTAGATTTACAAGATGGAATTTTCAAGAAAAGCTGAAAACGCAGACTTTGTGAGGAAAGGTCGGCCCAAGGTCGGTGTTCGTTGGGTTTCTTGCGTTAGTAATGCCGTTTATTCTCGCTGTATGAGATTGCCGTGTGATGCAGTGCTCTGTTCTACTGGTTTTCTCTATAATATTGATAATTTCTACAGCGGTGTCATCATAATGGTATCAAGAGGTGGACTGGTACAAGCAGAATGTCTCTGAAGGACTGGGTGTGAGATGGACATTGTCTCATAGCTGCTTTGTGGAGATAAAGAGGTTATAATGTTAGGATGTATAAGTTTGTCCCTAATGATTGAGACAGTGGTGACAGTGGTGAAGGAATAAACCCTTTAAGATGACAAGGAAAAAAACATGAAAGGAACCAGACTCGGAATCCATCCTCATCCTCAACACCGAATGTCCACTCGTTACAGTTCCACCATTGCGTCTCCGTTCATGGATAATCCATTTCATGTATCAGAGTTGATACACAGGTTCTCTGGTTAGCTCGCTAGAGCTCTCCATGGTTACGCTACATTCCAGAATCTCCTGATGCGGTGTTTCAAGATTTTCATCCGGGTGCAGCAGATCTTAGTAGAGCGTCAAAGTCCCAGTCTTGGTTTGACATCACCTCAGGCATTCTCGTTACTCCTCGCCATCTCAGATATCGACTTTTGGCCTATCGGTGTGAACTCAGGCCAAAATTAATGGCCCCCTCAACCGTTAATGCCTGGTGATGGGAACAAAGCGATAAAGAGAATGTTCTTTCCTCTTGTTTTCCATCCCTCCGTTTGACGTGACCTCAGCTGCTCTGGTAGACTGGGCTCTCTTATTCAAGCCTTACAGAAATGCCTTTGTGTGTGTGTGTGTGTGTGTGTGTGTGTGTGTGTGTGTGTGTGTGTGTGTGTGTGTGTGTGTGTGTGTGTGTGTGTGTGTGTGTGTGTGTGTGTGTGTGTGTGTGTGTGTGTGTGTGTGTGTGTGTGTGTGTGTGTGTGTGTGTGTACGTGTACGCCTGTACAACCTCGTGAACTACCACTCTGTTGACGTCTCCGTTTTTCCCCTCCCGATCGCTTCGATGCGTACGTTCCTGCATCCGATCTGCGACCTCTATATGACCTCTATGAGCAATCGTATAACATCATGAAAAAAACTCTTCAAAGTCCATCAAAAGCATCGGCTTTCCAACGTTCAGCCCAGATTCCCCCGAAAAGAAGAAAATCGGAGCATTCCATCCGGATTCCGCAGGAAATCCGCCGACAAGCCGACGGATGTTTCTCATAAATCAGACCGAAGATCTGCGAAGCGAATAAACGTCAAGTGAACAACTGTAGCGGTTATTTATACAAGCCGATGATCTGTTTCAGAGCTGCAACAGATGCAACTGCAAAAAAATCTGTAGAAATTTAGCCATTTTTGCTTGTGTGAGGACGAAGAAACAGACAGACACCTGAGCAGAAGGTTTTCTGCTTCTTTTTGAAACATCTGATTCCATATTTAGTCTCCATTCGCTCTTGAACTCCACTCTTCTGGGAAGATGTTCCTCTAGATTTTGTGGAGATTCATTCAACCAAAAGGGTGTTTGTAAAGTCGGGTACTGATGGAGGTGAGGTGATGAGGTTCCTGGGGTGCAGTCAGTGTTCACATTCATCATGTTCAATATGGTTTAGAGCTCTATAGCAGGAGATCTTCCACTCCAACCCCATGGAATGCAGATCTTTATTGAGCTGGTTTTGTGCATCCAGGAGCAGGTTTGGGTCTCCTCAAAAACAATTGTGTGCCTCCGGGTTTGTGGTAACAGTTTGGAGAACCACATATGGGCAGAAAAATCGGGTGTCCCAATACATTTGGTCACGCAACTGACCGACGGTCTCATGTTGGGACGCGACCTCATAACACGGCGGGTCTCATTATTACTTACGCCTACGATTCGATTCAGGTCACCTGTCACTTTCTCTCCACCTCTCTACTTTCTTCTCCTCTATACATCTCTCTGCACTTCTCCTCTTTCATTTCATCCTTCACCTTTTTCCTCTTCTTACCACTTCTCTTTTCCTTTCTTTTCCTTTCTCAATCTCTCTCCTCATTTTTTCCTCCTCTCTCCATCTCTTATTTCTCTTCTCTACTTCTTTCCTCCTTCTCCTTTCTCTTCCTCTCTCCATCTCTCTGCTCCTCCTCTCTCCGTTTCTTGCCTCTTGCTCATCCTCTTTCCATCTTGCTTTATCCTTCTCTACCTCTTTCTACTATTTCTTATCTCATTCCTTCTTTCGCCACATCTCTCCACCTTTTTCATCCTCTCTTCTCCCTCTACTACTACTCCCTTTCTCAGCCTCTCCTGTTTTCTTCTCTTTCCTTCTCTCTTTTCCTCTATCCACCTCACTCCAGCTCTCTCCATCTCTTAGCTCTTTTCATCTCTCTGTTCCTCTATGGACCTTTCTCAATGTATTTTGTCCTCTCTCTCTCTCTCTCTCTCTCTCTCTCTCTCTCTCTCTCTCTCTCTCTCTCTCTCAGGTTTTCTGATTTATAAATTGAGTTGAAATTTTTTTCTTCTCTATTTTCTCAGGCACGAAATGTCAACACGGGAGAGCTGGCAGCCATCAAAGTCATTAAACTGGAACCAGGTACACATCCGTGTGTCTTTCCCTTCATATATCAGAAACACACACACACACACACACACACACACACACACACACACACACTGCAATAATTAACCAAACCTGCACGTGGGCATTAATAATGCAACAACATTCACAGGCTGTTAAACACAGTTTAATAGCTCTGTGTGTGTGTGTGTGTGTGTGTGTGTGTGTGTGTGTGTGTGTGTGTGTGTGTGTGTGTGTGGTGTGTGTGTGTGGTGTGTGGTGTGTGGTGTGTGTGTGTGTGTGCGCGCGCGCACACTTGAAGTGTGTTATCTGATCATTACTTCTGTGTTCTTTCCAAAGTGTTTCACACTCTTTCCATGAGGGTGTGTGTTTGTTTGAATTTGCATTTTAGTTGTTTCATTATACTCCTGATCTCCTGTGTTTTTTAATAAATATTTGGAATTGTAACTGTGTGTGTGCTCGAGTGAACGTGTGTGTGTGTGTGTGTGTGTGTGTGTGTGTGTGTGTGTGTGTGTGTGTGTGTGTGTGTGTGTGTGTGTGTGTGTGTGTGTGTGTGCGCGCGAGTGCGCACGAGTGCGCACGAGTGAATGCATGTGTGCTCGTGAGTTTGTGTGCGCATCAAAGTGAGTGTGTGCATGAGTGTGTGCATGAGTGTGTGTCGCTGAGTGAATGTGTGTGATTATTTCCCTGCACCTGCTGCATTGTGTGTTTGTGTGTATTCTGTAGGTGAAGACTTTGCGGTGGTTCAGCAGGAGATCATTATGATGAAAGATTGTAAACACTCAAACATTGTGGCGTACTTCGGCAGTTATCTCCGGTAAAACAAACACACACACACACACACACACACACACACACACACACACACACACATACATACATTTTTGTACATTTCACACACATACATACATACATACATACATACATACACACACGTGTGTGTGTGTGTGTGTGAAATGTAAAAAAAAAGTGTGTGTGTGTGTGTGTGTGTGTGTGTGTGAAATGTAAAAAAGTGTGTATGTATGTATATATATGTATATATATATATGTATGTGTATGTGTATATATTGTGTATGTGTATACACACACACACACACACACACACTGCTGTCTCACACCTTTCTTTAGACTTACACACACTTATTCCCACAGTATGTGTAAGTGTTTAATGTGAATGGTGTTTGTTGATTGTACGTGTGTGTGTGTTTCAGGAGAGATAAATTATGGATCTGTATGGAGTTCTGTGGCGGTGGATCACTACAGGATATTTACCACGGTAACTTCACTTCCATTCCCTCACTCACTTCATCAACACAAATAAGTGTGTGTGTTTTATCATGTGTGTGTTTTTTTCCCTCTGTCTCAGTGACTGGACCACTGCTTGAGTCACAGATTGCATACGTTTCACGGGAGACCCTACAGGTACGTACACACACACACACACACACACACACACACATAAATTAGGGCTGTTAAAATTAACGCGGTTCATTTTAACGGCACTAATTTTATTGACGCAGCGTGCATTTCTGTTTGACCGTTTTTATTAAAAATAGAAATGAATAAATATAAAAGAGGTGAAATTAAAACCTTCAGCTCAACACACATTTATTCATGACGTCTTTTCTTTGCTCAGATGTTAAATAAGTAAATAAACTCCACCTAAAAAAAATTTTATTTACACAATATTTGTTTTACTGATGCACCAAGTTTTAAATCAGCACCAAAATCCACCACGCTGCACACATCCGGCAATTAAAACCGTCCGTGTGGAAACATATCAAAAGTTTTTAGTGTCCTGCAGAATTTAAAACACCATAATTACTTTAGAACATTCACATTAATATTTTGTCTTCATGCTCTATGTTGAGGATGATTTCACTATTAATAAACATACATTTGGATAAAGTCGAAAGAGTGTGTGTGTGTGTGTGTGTGTGTGTGTGTGTGTGTGTGTGTGTGTGTGTGTGTGTGTGTGTGTGTGTGTGTGTGTGTGTGTGTGTGTGTGTGTGTGTGTGTGTGTGTGTGTGTGTCTCTCTCTCTCTCTCTCTCAGGGCCTGTACTACCTCCATAACAAAGGCAAGATGCACAGGGATATTAAGGTGAGCTTCCAAATCATATCTCTTAGCATTTGTTACTTTTTTTCTTTTTTTTTTTTATTCTTTACACCTGTTTTCTTTTTTCTCTCACAGGGAGCAAATATCTTACTAACAGACAATGGCTACGTGAAGCTGGGTGAGACATTGTTATGGAGCTGCATATGTATATAAAATAAAATGATAACTGAAATATATAATTAAAGATCAGGGTTGTCTCTCCGTAGCGGATTTCGGCGTCTCTGCTCAGATCTCAGCCACTCTGGCCAAGAGGAAGTCCTTCATCGGAACACCATATTGGTAAAAGTCCTGCTCTGATTTCTCTGGCTTTCTAAAATGAGGCGTGGCCTGTGAGACTCTTATTGAGGGAGGCGTGGCAGAAAAATCAGAAAAAGACAAAATACTAACATGGTTCTCTGAAAAAAGCTGAATAATAATACATGTGTGTGTGTGTGTGTGTGTGTGTGTGTGTGTGTGTGTGTGTGTGTGTGTGTGTGTGTGTGTGTGTGTGTGTGTGTGTGTGTGTGTGTGTGTGTGTGTGTGTGTGTGTGTGTGTACACAGGATGGCTCCGGAAGTGGCTGCAGTAGAGCGTAAAGGAGGTTATAATCAGCTGTGTGATATCTGGGCCGTGGGCATCACTGCTATAGAGCTGGCCGAGCTGCAACCTCCTATGTTCGACCTGCACCCAATGAGGTGTGTGTTTGTGTGTCTGTGTATGTGTGTGTAAATGTATATATGTACGAGTGTGTTGATTGTTTTTTGTCTCTGTCTCACTCAGGGCTCTTTTCCTCATGACCAAGAGCAACTTCCAGCCTCCTAAACTGAAAGATAAACTCAAATGGTGAGCGAGTGTGCACGTGTGTGTGTTCCACTTTTTTTTTTCCTGAAAAACTTGTTTTGATGTAAGAAGTGTGATGACGTTCTCTCCTCTTCTGCACTCAGGACGAGTAATTTCCATCACTTTGTGAAAATGGCACTAATCAAAAACCCTAAGAAACGACCGACTGCTGATAAACTGCTGCAGGTGAGTGCTGTTCTCGCCGTGTTCTCGCCGTGTTCTCGCCGTGTTCTCGCCGTGTTCTCGCCGTGTTCTCGCCGTGTTCTCGCGGCGTTCTCAGCGTGTTCTCAGCGTGTTCTCACGGCATTCTCAGCTTGTTCTCAAAGCGTTCTCACCCTGTTCTCAATGCGTTCTCACCATGATCTCAATACGTTCTCACCCTGTTCTCACCATGTTCTTAAAACACTCTCAACGCAATCTCAGAATGTGCTCATCATTTTCTCAACGTGGTCTCCACGTGTTCTAACTAGGGCTTAAACTAACAATTATTTCAGTAATTGATTAATCGTTCTATTATTTTTTTTGGTTAATCGGATAAATATATTTTTTTAATTGGATGTTTCGCCTATAATAACTATTTAAAACTCAAATTCAGGGTATTTATGTATAAAATTGTACTTGAAAAATGCAAAAGCCACATATTGAGTTGAACTATCTTTAATTTAGAGGTTATAAAGCTTTCAGTAGCTGATTATTGAGGAGTGAATGGAGGATTTCTCCTTTAAACAAACTCACACCTGCTGGGTCGTTACTTCCTCTCAAAAAATTATTATATTAAAAACAGCATTGGAGTATTAGAGCTGATGCAATTTCTGTCAAATTACATTTGTATTGTTTTTAATGATACTCGTTTACTGCTGCTGTTATTTGCTGCTTTTAGATTTAGTGTTCTGTTTAAATCAAATCATCACAATGTCAACAACAGCACTTCATTAAACTACACCATTTTCACACGATTATAGAGTTTCTGCTCACCGTGCTGATCTTTCACCTTCATCCCTGACTCCCATAAAATGCTCCCATGAATCAGGGATGGACACTTTTCCCTGCTGCTCACCATTTTCCCAAGCGGCTGTGTTCTTATCGTCGCGCTTAACCATAACTTGAGCAGCCCAACTAAACGCTTTGACGTTCGTTTATAACAAATTTCAATATCGATTAGTTGGTGCAGCTCTAGTTCTTACCGTGTTCTAAATGCGTTTTCTGCGTGTTCTCGCCACGTTCTTAACATGTTCCAGCGTCACGTTAAGCTCCATCTGACCCGCTTGTTAAAACTTCCTACACGTTTGACTTCCTCACAGCATCAATAATAAGCCGCTACGCTAACCTGCATGCTAACACGTGCTAACTCGTGTTTTTTTATTTTATTTTTTTTTATACACACAAAGACATGAGTTCTGGCACAGTAACAGAACAGACTGTGAGCAGGAAAGGAACTGATAAAATAATCAGAGCATGTCTGCTGAATTCTTTAAACCAAGTCATGCGAGGTTAGCATGTAGCATGCTACGTAATCAGCAACCAATTGGATTTTACACTAAAAGGAAATATAGCTAATTTATGAATGCTGACCTGGATTTCTTTTTTTAGGAATGCTGACTGGGAATTTTTTACTTTTTATTTTTGAATGTAAATAAGTGATACGAATTTGGATGGGAATTTTATTGAAAAATGTGACCTGGATTTCTTTTGCGGAATGCTAAATAGGAATTTTGTTCAAATGCTGACCCGATATTTAGATGGCCATCAGCTATTGTATGGAAAGATTAAAATAAAATAAATCCCACACACGCACATGGACACGCAAAAGGTTTATCAGACAAAGGAAAGTGTTAAACCCGGCTCCCATCCAATCGCGTTGCTCGACTCGCTGACACGCTTACTTCCTGTCTCTGTCCAGCACCCGTTCGTTTCGCAGCCGCTGAGCCGCACCCTCGCCATCGAGCTGCTCGACAAAGCCAGCAACCCCGACCACGCTGACATCGAGGACAGCCACGACGGCGAGGACGAGGAAGCTGACCCCGAGGTGAGGTCGCGACCTTGAGACTTCCTCGTAGTGGCTCAAGAGAAATACTGTAGTTATGTCGGTGGGCAAAAGTTTGTGGACACCTGAGCATAAGGTTTTGCACATATGGTTGGGAAAGTCAGGTGTCCCAATATTTTTGGTCATATATATAATGTATAATAAAATCGCTTTTGGGGTACTGGGAACATTTGTGTGTGTGTGTGTGTGTGTGTGTGTGTGTGTGTGTGTGTGTGTGTGTGTTTGCAGTCTCCGGTACATGTTCCCCAGCGGATCACATCAGCAAGCCGAAGTTCAAGGGATAAAAAGACTTTGTCCGAGATTAACTGTAAGTGTGTGTGTGTGTGTGCGTAGTCATGTTTGGAATTGTGCGTGTAAATTGTGTGAATGGGTTTATGCTTGTACGTGGCTGAATCTTTGCCGAAATGAAGATGTAATTATATTTGGAATTCTGGCTCGGAATGCTAACTGGAATTTTGTTTGAAAATGCTGGCTGGAGATTGTGTCTGGAATGATACCTGGGATTTTTGGGGGGGTTCTGACTTACAATGGTGTTAGGAATTCTAAATAGGAATAATAGCTGCAAATTTGGGGGGGTCTGACTGGGAATTTTAGGAAAAAACCCTGACCAGGATTATTTATATTTTTAGGATTGTTGACTTAAGTTTTGTTGGGTTCTCTGACTGGGATTTTTTTAATTAATTAATTTTTTAAATTTTCTTATGAACACTGACTGGGATTTTTGTTGGGAAGCCTGTCTGGAAATCTTGTTGAACAATGACTAGGATTTTTTTTAGGTATGAATGCTGACTGAGTATTTTGTTGGAAATGCTGGCTAAAAATAATTATGGGAATGCAGACTTGGATAATGTTGATTGGGAAGTTTTGCTGGAATTGCTGATCTGAAATTTCTTGTTGGGAATGGTGAGCTAACATTTTTTTTGTTAGGAACGCTGACCTAGATTTTTCTAATGTTGACTGTAAAATTGTCTTGGGTGCTCTGACTAGGATTTTTATTTTATTTTATATATTGGAATTGGAATTTTGTTAGCAATTTATAAAGGATGCGAATTTGGATAGGAATATCTGACTGAGAATTTTATTGAATATTGTGACCTGGATTTCTTTTTTAGGCATGCTAAATAGGAATTTTGTTAGAATGCTGACCTGGATATTTTTTTTAGGAATGCTGACTGGGAATTTTGTTGTGAATCTTGAATGTGAATTTTGTTTAATGCTAGATTTTCTTTTTTGACTGTGGAACTTTATTTATTTATTTCTGATTGTAAAAAGTGATACGAATTTGGATAGGAAAATTTGACAGAATTTTATTGAAAAATTTGATCTGAATTTATTATTTCAGAAATGCTGACTGGGAATTTTGTTGGAATGCTGACCTGGATTTATTTAAGAATGCTAAATAGGAATTTTGTTGGAATGCTGACTGGGAATTTATTTTTATTTTATTTTTTATTTTTATCAGACTTGTGTGTTTGGTCTGACGGTTTATATAGGTTGGTGCATTGTGTGTGTGTGTGTGTGTGTGTGTGTTATACTGACTACTCTGTTCCTGTGTCATACAGTTGATCAAGTTAAGTTTGATCCTCCACTGTGGAAAGAGACGGAGCTACATGAACCAGTATGTAACACTTTGTGTGTGTGTGTGTGTGTGTGTGTGTGTGTGTGTGTGTGTGTGTGTGTGTGTGTAAACATGTAAAGTGTGTGCGAGTTCAAACCTCTGAGAAAGTGTGTGTTCTGTCTTAGGATTTTCAGTTGGAACCACAGAGTTTACTGGGTGACCATAAGTAAGTGCATTCTTGTGAGTTTATTTTGTGTGGGTGAAACATGTTTCATTCTTGAGTGTGAGTGTGAGTGTGAGTGTGAGTGTGAGTGTGAGAGAGAGACTGATTACATACATTTGTTTTCCTTCCTTTCAGGAGTCTGTTAAAATCAGTAGCCGAGGAACTCAATCAGAGGTAAGCGAAGCCCCGCCCACTGCACCCAATTGGCCAGCGCTAGCTAACTCCACCCACCCCATTAGCCAAGTAGACTAACTCCTTCTGCTTAGCGCTGCTCAGCTGTCCACACGTGTGTGTGTGTGTGTGCGCGCGTGTGTGTGTGTGTGAACGCTTGTTCATCGCCCCCTTTTTTTCCCGTGGCTGCCACGCCCTCTTAGTCTCCACCCTCTTCATTTCTCTCAGGGGTCATGTGACACATTTAGAGGAGGATGATGAGGATGGTGATGATGAAGCTGGACAGTAAGTGTCTGAGAGTAAGAGTGTTAATGTCTCACACACACACACACACACACACACGGTTGTCGATCATTACCTCGGGTGGTGTCTGAAGCTCACTCGCTCTTGTGTTCGGCTGCATCCTATTCCGTGTCTAAAGTGTGCATGCGGAGTGTTTGTGTGTGTGTGAGAGAGAGAGAGAGAGACAGCATGTCCCAGCCTGTCATCACTAACTCTTCATGCTCCATGTTTGTCATGTTGCGAAGACGTTTTTGCCTCGAGGAAAGAAAAACTCGTCTCAAGCAACAGGCAGAAATAATTCCAGATCAAATCCCATGATGCTTTGCTACCCCTTGTGACTAACACCCAACTACTGAGAACAGAGTCAGTGTATGCCCCCTGCACTGCCCCCCCTGCACTGCCCCTACACTGCCCCCTGCACTGCCTCAACTGGGGTTGCAAAATTCTGGGAATTTTCAAGACTGGAAACTTTCTACAGGAATGAATAGGAACATACTTGGAATTTACTAAATTGCAGGTGAGCTTATAACGGGGAATTAAAATGTAGTTGAAAATAAAATCTGTACACAAAATGTCCAAAAATTTCTATCTTGGCAAGTTTTCGTGTAAATCACATTAATATTTGTATAAACGTTACATAAAACTATCAATTAAATCAGTCAAAAAAATTTTCCCCAAAATCTGTATTAGTTTGCATGCATGTCAACTTATGACCAAAAAACATTTTTATATTCGTTTGTATGTCATACATATATATAAATTTCCCTCAAAATTCAATTTCCCATATATTCTTAAAAATTATACATATATTCCCATAAAATTCCCCACATGTTCCTGTAAATTCCCAGTACATTAAAGTCCCCATATATTCCTAAAAAGAATTTCTGTCTGTCTAGCCAATACATTCCTGGTAAGTTTCCAACTTGGAATATTTCCCATTAGAATTTACCTGTAATTTTCCACCCCATTGCAACCCTAGCCCCTACTCTGCCCCGGCTGTGTTTGGCTGAGACCCGTAAATCCACTTCTCATCTGATTGGTTTGATGCGTGTGTCTGTCATTCGATACCTGCATGTCCTTCTAATCTTTCTATCAACTTTGATTCTGTATGGATATAAATTTGCTGTGTGTGTGTGTGTGTGTGTGATCTAATAACCTAAACTGCATGTTTGATTCCTCAGTTCAAACTCGAGTTCAACTATGAGGCCTAAAGTCCCTCCCCCATTACCCCCTAAGGTAAGACCACACACACACAGAAGGATCAAGTTTAGAATTTGAATTTCCAAAATATTTAGTAAATATATTGCATTCAGACACTTTCACTTACTCACTCTGTCTATTAATCTCCCACTCTCTGTCTTTCTCTCTCTCTCTCTCGATTAATAACTCTCTTTGTCTGGCTTTATCTATCTATCTGTCTGTATGTCTGTCTGTCTATATATCTATCTATATATGCATCAGTTTATTTATCTGTTTGCTTGAACATGTCTCTCGCTTTATTTCTCTCTCTCTCTCCGTAGCCGAAGTCTCTCGGTCCTCTTCAGAGCGACCCTGACGGAGAGGACGCCGCTGGACAGGGGACCATAAAACGTTGCCCTGCCTCCTCAAGCCCTGCCACTCCTCCTCGGCCCGCCTCCTGTGTGCCCCCCAGGCCGCCGCCCCCTCGTCTGCCCCCCCAGAGACGCAGCAGCTTAGGTAAAGGGCCTCCCCAGCACGCTCAGACAGAGCCTGAAGGGGATGATGGGAGTTTTAGTTTCTGGGAGTGGCTTCACGCAGAGGAGCAGAAGGAAGACAGTAAGCCTGGTTCCTCCTCCCCGGTAGCCAGATGCCGCTTGATTGGTAGATGTGTAGCGGCTTCCATTGTCTCCAACGGCGTTTCCATCCACCTGCTGTACTGCGAATTTGATTCCAAGCTAAAACATGAATATGGCTAAAAAAAAAAACATTAAGGCTGAGGGGAAAAGATGCTGAAAAGGCTGATGGAAACTTATTTTTATTGCCATAGCAAGTGTGTGTTTTTGTCTTTACATGAGCTGAACAGGAAGCTTTCAAAATACAAACACGTCTTAATTACAATGGTGTAAATGTAGTCACGATATCATTTCACCTTCAAACCTAAGCCAACATTCGACCTCCCTGTAACCATGGAAACGGGTCTATCCGTCTGTCTGTCTGTCTGTCTGTCTGTCTCTCTCTCTCTCTCTCTCTCTCTCTCTCTCTCTCTCTCTCTCTCTCTCTCTCTCTCTCTCTCTGTGTGTTTGCTTGTTTGTTGGTGGAACAGAATGACTGCTCTGGTACGGCATTGTTTTCCAGCACTTCCTCCGACGTGAGCAATACAAATTTCCCGCCCACTTCGTTTGATTGACAGGTGAACGTCAGCGGCTGTGAAACGGGTTTATCATATCGTTTTGACGCAATTCGAAGATCACAAACGCGTGGATTCTATGTTTTTTGTTCAGCTCTGTTAAGTGCAGCATGTTTTCTCCATTCGTTTAGACCTTGTTTAGCGTTTAGACTCCTACACGATTCGGTGACATCGACCCTACCGACAGACTACTGTGTGTGATGTGCATTAACCCCTTATAGTGTGTGTGTGTGTGGTGTTTTTATGACGACATGCATTTTAATCAGGTGGAGACCTCAAGTTGGTTAGTGAGGAATTGAAATGAAGTAACAACTATATCTACACAGTATGGGCAAAAGTTTGTGGACACCTGACCGTTAGATTGGTGTGCACATCCCATTTAAAATTTAGTCTCCATTTTGGGGGGGTTAATACTTTTGGCCATATGGTGTAAATAAAACATAAATAATACATCAAATGATTATTGTGGTAGATAAATGACTATCCTAGGTGTTTAATGCATTCTTCTGATTAAAATGTGTGTGTGTTGTGTGTGTAGGTAACGGACTGAGCGCCTCCTCACAAAACGGAGAGAGAGAAAGACTGTCGACTCTACCCACCATTCCCAGTCGCAGGAGTAAAGACATTCCTGTGAGTGTTGTTGTTTTTTCTTCTCCTTTAGAACCAGTTCCTGGTTGTTTGTTTCATCAGTGTTTTTGTAGTCGATCATTTTAACGCGTAACGCCTCGCTCTGTCTCAGAAGCCGATGTGTAATGGTCTGCCTCCCACTCCTAAAGTGCACGTAAGTACATCAGCTCCTCCTCCTGAAACACTCACACGTGTCAGACACGTCACCTGGGTTTCCAGTACAAATTATTTTTTCGGTGCATTCAGTGGGTTTCACACTGGTTCAGGTTCCAGATTTACTCAATTCTATCATGTTCTAGTGTTCATCTTATAACATCAGAAGCATGATAAACCCAAAACATTATCTATCTATCTATCTCTCTATCTCTCTATCTCTCTATCTTTCTCTCTCTCTCTCTCTCTATTATTATTATTACACACTATATTTTCAAAATTATTGGGTCACCTGACCTTTCCTGCTATTTGTGTTTCTTTTCCAAACTGGAGGCACTCAATTGTACAGGATGTCTTTAGATGGCGCTATAATAAAATTGTATTCACTTGAACTTGGAAACCCAAATCTGTTCCAGCATGGTGATGTCCCTGTGCATAAAGTGAGCTTCTTAAAGATCTGGTTTACATGCTTTGGAGAGGAAGATCTTGCTGCTATAGAGCTCTGATCTCATCCCTACTGAACACCTTTGGGATGAATGTGAACGCTGACTGCACCCCAGGTCTTCTCACCTACATCAGTACCTGCCTTTTGTAATACCCGTCTGGCTGATGAACACAAATATCCAGAAGCTCACTCCAAAAATCTAGTGAAACATCTTCCCAGGAGAGGGGAGGGAATTATAAGAGCAAATTGGGACTCAATGTGAATTTCACGTTTGCTCTTTGTTCTAACTTGCTAAAGATGAAATCAGACGTGTTGTGCATGTGGTCAGAAAAGCACCATTTAGCACCGTTAGTCTCGAAACTTTGACACAACTATATCGCGTCTTACACAAGCATGAATTCGTAGTAGGTGAGTGCCAGACTGACCTACCTGCAGTCTGGACCTTTCACCATTTTGAAAACGTTTTGATACGAAAAACACAACAAAGAACACCCAGAACTGCTGATTAGCTAGAATCCGGTATGAGATACATATGGGACAACATTCCTCTCCCAAAACTTCAGCAACTGGTCTCCTCAGTTCCCAGATGTGTACGGACAGAAGACGGGATGCTACACAGTGATAAATGTGGCCCTGTCCCAAAGGACATCTTTGAAAGCTGTAGCATTAAATTTTCAATTCACTTGAGACTCAAACTTGAAACAAAGCCATCGTAATGAAGATGTGCATTCCATGACTTGGAGTGGAAGATCTCCTGCTCTAGAGCTATTAAACATGATGCATGTGAACACTGACTGCACTCCAGGAACCTCCTCACCTCACCTACATCAGTACCTGATCTTTCTAACACTCTCGTGGCTGAATGAATCTCACAAATTTTCACAAAATCTGGTGGAACATCTTCCCAGAAGAGCAGCGGCTATTATAAGAGCAAATTGCGACTATATGTGGAATGGGACATTCAAAAAGCACACATCCTATTGTCAGGTGTCCACAAACCTTTGTCTACAGAGCAAAGGTTGGAGAACTTCCACTTCGGATTCTGTATTATTTTTAGCTTCCAGTTAGGGAAACTGTGTGTGTGTGTGTGTGTGTGTGTGTGTATATATACCTGTGAGAAACATGGGTTTTCTGCCTGCAGATGGGAGCGTGTTTCTCAAAAGTGTTCAACGGCTGTCCACTGAAGGTCCACTGCGCTTCGTCCTGGGTCAACCCAGACACCAGAGGTACGAGTTCTTAAAAATGCAGATATTTATTTTTATACATCGTTTTTAACATTTGAATCGTTAAAAAAAATAATTATTTCTATATAATTGTCAGTAGATGTGCTATATTTTTATTATTATATAGAAAGTGACCAATCATTTGTCACCAATATTTTATACGTAGCTCGATTTTTCCTCGTTTCTCGTGCACGTTCTCTCAGCAAAGCTGCTGCTTCGTGAATATGACGTATCGCAACGCTACGGAGACCGAGGCGTGTCCTGAGAGTCACATAGAAAACAGATTAACATGGCAGAGGTAGAGCTGTAACTTCCTGCAGACACAACAGGAAAAGAACGTCTGGGTTTTTTTTTTTTTTTTGCACTACAAAGCCGTTTGTGTGAAAGGGGCCATGCGTTAGAAGTCAGAAGGCACTTAATTATATTGAACCAAAGAAATCGAGGGCATCGGTAGCTGCTTCATACGTATCTTTAATGTATGGACTGTGGGAACGTTTTCATTCAGATCGATATTTATACATTTTTTATTATAATTTTTTCAGATCAGTATTTGCTTTTCGGAGCCGAGGAAGGAATGTACACCCTCAATCTGAACGAGCTTCACGAGACCTCGATGGAGCAGGTGCGATTTTGGAGAAATGTTTTGTTTTTCAGTACTAGTATAGACACTGATCATGTGAGAAGATCACCAGGATTCTTCTGCGCTCTTCAACACACATTTACATTTATGGCATTTTTTAAGATGCCAAATCTTATCCAGTTACATTTATATAATTTATAAAACTGAGCTGCTATAAGGTTTAGGGCCATGCTCAGGGGCCCAGGAGTGGCAGCTTGGGGTGGCTGGGATTTGAACTCGCCACCTTCTGATCAAAAGTTTAGCCTTAAACACTAAGTTACCACCTTCCTTTATATTGCTTCCCAGACAATAAAAAGGAACCCAGACACATCCACTTGAACTCATTTCCCTTTCCCGTGTCTCGTAGATCTTTCCCCGGAGGTGCACGTGGCTTTATGTGATGAACAACTGGCTCTTTTCTATATCCGGTAAGAACTTTCCCAGCATTCTTATAAAGCACACAGAGAGGAAATGAAATGTCGATGGAGAGTAGGGGTCAAGGGGCAATATTTACACAAAAGTATTGGGACACCTAGCTTTTCCAGCCATATGTGCATGAAATCCCCCCTTCACTAGAACTAGGAGACCCAAACCCGAACCTCTGCTTTACATGGTTTGGAGTGGAAGATCTCCTCCTATAGCATTCTAGGCCTTTTGACTGCACCCCAGGGACCTTCTCACCTGACTTTAATGACACCTTTGTAACTAAATGAATCTCATTTAGAGGGACTAAATGTGGAATGAGATGTTTAAAAAGAAGCACATATCAACCTTTGGTCCATGTAGTGTATACTTGGGAGCAGTTGTAAGACACAATCCAGAGTTTCACATCAAAGGGTTTGTGTTTGGTTAAAGCGGCATTGAGGAGACGACTGATGACGAGGGACATGTCCATGGCCTTAAACAAACAACAGTATATTTCAGAACGGTTGAAGAGCTTGAGATGGTGTTGAGAGAACATCAGCCAATACAAAGCTCTAAACAGACCTCTATAGTGGGGTTATGCATTTATCGCTTACTGGTAAAGGAGCAGATGTGTTTAAAGCAGATGTGTGTACTCACTCTTGTAAATAACGTGTGTATGTATATATTAGGGCTGTCAAAATTAACGCGTTTATCCGAAACATTTTAACGGCATTAATTTTATTAGCGCGAGATTAACTCGCCATGCATTTCTGTTTGACTATTTTTATTCAAAATATAAAATCAAATCAAGAACCAAAATCCGCCATGTTTCGTCTTCTGCTTAATTGGTGGTTCACATTCTTAAGTAGATCATTACCACCATCTACCGTGGTAATGGATCAGAGACTTGTACACATCCGGCAAATAAAACCGTCCGTGTGGAAACATAGCGAAAGTTCTGTGTGGTGTCGTGATGATTTACGGAAATTAAAAACGCCATCGTTATTTTAAAGCATGAATATTTTCTGTTAAAAATGGTTTCACTAATAATAAACATAAGCATCCTTATCGGTCCATGGCCATGTTGATTAGAGTATTAAAAAAAAAGTTTAAAAATATCAATTTAAGGTACATTTACAACAGATACAAATGTGCGATTCAAGTTGCGATTAAATATTTTAATCGATTGACAGCCCTTCAAACACATGCAACCACCAAACCGATCCCCAAACACAACCAAACGCCAGTTAGATGTCTTCAAAAAGAAACTTAAAAGGTTGGAGATCTCTGGTTTAAAGGATATTTAATGAGCAGACTGCGGATTTGAGTTCAGTGGGATGCACACTTTATTCACGTTTGTTGCCGGATTCTGTTTTTAGTGTGTGTGTGTGTGTGTGTGTGTGTGTGTGTGTGTGTGTGTGTGTGTGTGTGTGTGTGTGTGTGTGTGTGTGTGTGTGTGTGTGTGTGTGTGTGTGTTGTGCGTTGTGCAGGTAAAGCGTCCCAGTTGTACTCCCATAACCTGTGCGGTCTCTTCGAGCACGCTCGGCAGATGCAGAAGTTACCGGTGTCCATACCGACATACAAACTGCCCGATAAAATCATCCCTCGGTAAGCCTCAGGTTTTTCTTCTTCTCTGTACCAGCAGTTTAGAGTGAAGCTCAGAGGGAATGTAAAGGGAGACCGTAGCCCATATTTATAAAGCCGAGTCGTTTATCTGATTGTATGTCATGCGTGCAAACGCGGGTTTGTTTTACGGCGTTATTCGCCACAAAGAAATCATTTCTTTTATTTTCTTTTTTTTTTTTTTACCGGGTTTCATGTTTACGAGATGATCAGAGGTCAGAAGCTTACTTTTGGTTTGGATGCATGTTTCTATATTCAGTATGTTCAAAAGTATTTGGGCACCCAACTTTTTCAGCCATATGTGGTTCTTCTACAAACATTTACCATGTGGGTGCAGGCACACACAATCGTATACGACGTCTTTGGATAAAATGTTCCCTTCATTTAAACCAGGAGACCCCAAAAAAAAAGGTGCACAAATCCAGCTCCATGAAGATATGCTTTTGATAGGTTGGAGTGGAAGATCTGCTATCAAGCTTTAAACATGATGACTGCACCCCAGGGATTTTTGGAAAATTTGCCATTGGTAAAGTGATGTAGGTGAGGTGAAGAGATACCTCACCTACATCACTTTACCAATGGCAAATTTTCCAAAAATCCCTGCATAATCTTGTGGAACATCTTCCCAGAAAAGTGAAGTTTTATGATGTTTAAAAAGAAGCACATATGGTCAGGTGTCCATAAGCTTTTGTCCATAATGTATGTGTATAGTGTGTTTTGATGCACTGATTTTTCTTTACTTTTGAACTTTTTACAGGAAGTTTACAGTGTCCAATAAGATTCCAGACACAAAGGGGTGCCAGAAGTGCTGTGTAGGTGAGTTGAGAAGAGTTCAGGATGTCATGAAAGCAAACAAATGCTTTTTAACGAATGAGTATATTGTATAATGTGTAATGTGAGGGTTATTAGAATGGGCTTGTTAAACTGGTGTGTGTGTGTGTGTGTTTGTGTGTTTTAGTTCGCAATCCATACACTGGGATGAAGTATCTGTGTGGTGCGTTCCAGTCCAGTGTAGTTTTGTTTGAATGGGTGGAGTCCATGCAGCGCTTCATGTTAATCAAGGTGAGGGTTGTGTTGAGGAGTTTGTGAGTCTGGGCACGTGATTAATGATGAAAAATGTCCATCGAGTGAGTCCAAGTGTCTGAACAAGTCTGTGTAAGTGAGTCAGAGTGACTGAAGGTGTCTGTGTAAGTCAGAGTGACTGTCAGACTCCTTCAGTTACTCTGACTCACTCACACAGACTCCTTAAGTTACTCTGACTCACTCACACAGACCCCTTCAGTCACTCTGACTCACTCACACAGACTCCTTTAGTCACTCTGACACACTCACACAGACTCCTTCAGTAAATGAGAGTGAATCTGAATCAGAGTCTGAGTGAGAAAATCTCTAAGTATAAAGGAAATCAGACAGAAACGATTCTGAGTGAGTGAGTCAGAGTGAGTCAGGGCTTAAGCAACTCAGAGTACGAGTCAGTTTAAGTTGGTCAGTACTTAAGTCAGTCTAAGCGAGTCTGAGAATGCGAAAGTCAGCCTCAACCAGCTAGTTTGAGAGAGTCTGTAAGGACACAAGTCAGTTTGACTGAGTCAGTTTAAGCGAGTCTGTAGTAAATAAGGCAGTCTAAACAAACCAGAGTAAAGAAGTCAAGTCAAGTTAGTCTGCTTGAGCGAGTCAGTTTAAGCTAGAGTCTAAGAGTATGCAAGTCTGTCTGAGCGAGTGAGAGTCAGTCACTTACATGAGTCAGTCTAAGTGAATCATAATACGAGTCAGTTTAAAGCGAGTCTGAGAGTACTCAAGTCAGCCTAATTGAGTCAGTTTGAGCAAATCTGAAAGTGCATCAGCCAGTTTGACCGGGTCAGTCTAAGCGAGTCTGTAGTATACGATTCAGTCTAAGTGAGTCTGTAGTATACGATTCAGTCTAAGCGAGTCTGTAGTATACGATTCAGTCTAAGCGAGTCTGTAGTATACGATTCAGTCTAAGCGAGTCTGTAGTATACGATTCAGTCTAAGCGAGTCTGTAGTATACGATTCAGTCTAAGCGAGTCTGTAGTATACGATTCAGTCTAAGCGAGTCTAGTGCGAGTCTAGTAAGAGTCAGTCTAAGCGAGTCTAGTAAGAGTCAGTCTAAGCGAGTCTAGTAAGAGTCAGTCTAAGCGAGTCTAGTAAGAGTCAGTCTAAGCGAGTCTAGTAAGAGTCAGTCTAAGCGAGTCTAGTAAGAGTCAGTCTAAGCGAGTCTAGTAAGAGTCAGTCTAAGCGAGTCTAGTAAGAGTCAGTCTAAGCGAGTCTAGTAAGAGTCAGTCTAAGCGAGTCTAGTAAGAGTCAGTCTAAGCGAGTCTAGTAAGAGTCAGTCTAAGCGAGTCTAGTAAGAGTCAGTCTAAGCGAGTCTAGTAAGAGTCAGTCTAAGCGAGTCTAGTAAGAGTCAGTCTAAGCGAGTCTAGTAAGAGTCAGTCTAAGCGAGTCTAGTAAGAGTCAGTCTAAGCGAGTCTAGTAAGAGTCAGTCTAAGCGAGTCTAGTAAGAGTCAGTCTAAGCGAGTCTGAGAGTACGCAAGTCAGTTTTAGAGATTCAGCCAGTGATTGATGTGACTCAGCATGTAAATGATTATGGATGTAATTTTCTCTTCTGTTTGTAAATTTGTGTGTGTGTGTGTGTGTGTGTGTGTGTGTGTGTGTGTGTGTGTGTGTGTGTGTGTGTGTGTGTGTGTGTGTGTGTGTGTGTGTGTGTGTGTGTGTGTGTGTGTGTGTGTGTGTGTGTAGAATATAGACTTCACAATCCCTTGTCCATTAGAGGTGTTTGAGATGCTGGTGGTCCCAGAGCATCACTACCCGCTCATTTGTGTATCGGTGGTGAAGGGCAGTCAGCCCGATCAGGTCGTGACCTTCGGCACCGTCGACCCCAACGACATCGCACCGACCTTTACCGAGCCTGGTACGATCCAATCTTCGCTCCTGTATCCGATCATCTAGAGTGCATTCTGTAGCTTTGGACACAGGTTTAGGACTTCCTGTGTGTGTGTTTGACTTCCTGTGTGTGTGTGTTTGTTTCAGATACGCCACAAACGTGCGTGATTCACGTCACACAGCTGGAAAGGGACACCATTCTGGTGTGTTTGGACCGTGAGTATGGATTCAAATACTGTCTCGCACATGATTGTCACCACACACATGCACAGCTGTTTGCTTATACAGTTTCAATACCAAGTCTGTAATACAGGGTATGTTTAACTCTGTGTGTGTGTGTGTGTGTGTGTGTGTGTGTGTGTGTGTGTGTGTGTGTTTGCAGGTTGTATAAAGATGGTGAACTTACAAGGCCGGTTAAAATCCAGCAAGAAGCTCTCAGCTGAACTCACCTTTAACTTCCAGATTGAAGCAATAGGTGTGTGTGTGTGTGTGTGTGTGTGTGTGTGTGTGTGGCAGTCAGTCACTGTGTGTTTGGGGTGTGTGTGTGAGAGGAGGTCTAGGGATCAATAGGTGTGTATTCTGGTGTGTGTGAGGACCGTCTGGGGATCAGTCTGTGTGTGTGAGGACCGTCTGGGGATCAGTCTGTGTGTGTGTGAGGAGGTCTTGGGATCAGTTGGTGTGTGTAAGGAAGTCTGGGGATTAGTCGTTGTGTCTGAGGAGGTCTAGGGATCAGTCGTTGTGTATTCGGGGGTGTGTGAGGAGGTCTGGGGATCAGTCGGTGTGTATTTGGGGGTGTGTGAGGAGGTCTGGGGATCAGTTGGTGTGTATTTGGGGGTGTGAGAGGAGGTCTGGGGATCAGTCGGTGTGTATTTGGGGGTGTGTGAGGAGGTCTGGGGATCAGTCGGTGTGTATTTGGGGGTGTGTGAGGAGGTCTGGGGATCAGTCGGTGTGTATTTGGGGGTGTGTGAGGAGGTCTGGGGATCAGTCGGTGTGTATTTGGGGGTGTGTGAGGAGGTCTGGGGATCAGTCGGTGTGTATTTGGGGGGGTGTGAGGAGGTCTGGGGATCAGTCGGTGTGTGTGTGAGGAGATCTGTGAGGAGGTCTAGGGATCAGTCGGTGTGTATTTGGGGGTGTGTGAGGAGGTCTGGGGATCAGTCGGTGTGTGTGTGAGGAAGGTCTGTTATTTTATTCTAAATCACTGTTGTGTGTTCAGTTTGTTTGCAGGACAGCGTGCTGGCATTCTGGAGACACGGCATGCAGGGACGCAGCTTCAAAACCAATGAGGTGTGTTTTCAGGGGCTTGTGTGTACACGCAGTATTTTTTGTGTGTGTGTGTGTGTGTGTGTTTGTGTGTAATATTGCTCTCTTATCGCACCAGATCACGCAGGAGATCTCGGACACATCGCGCATCTTCAGACTGTTGGGCTCAGACAGGTAAAACACACACACAAAACAATGCACAAACAGCTCCCCACACACGCGTAATACACATACAGTATTTACAGTTCTTGTAACTTGTCACTCTGTGTGTGTGTGTGTGTGTGTGTGTGTGTGTGTGTGTGTGTGTGTGTGTGTGTGTGTGTGTGTGTGTGTGTGTGTTTTCTAGGACGGTGGTATTAGAGAGTCGGCCCACAGATAACCCAACAGCTCAGAGTAACCTGTACATACTTGCTGGCCATGAGAACAGCTACTGAGCGTGCGCACACACACACACACACACACACTTAACAGCATTCCTTCTCCACACTACATGAAATAACACTCTACACGCCTGCCAATGCTATAAGCTACATGTGCACGTGCATAAACACACAAACACACACCATTCCTATAAACACTACGCCAGCTACGTCTTCTTACACTACGGTCTGTTTAAGACACAACCATAAACACTACACACACACACACACACACACACACACACACACACACACTACACCCCTGCCACTCGCTGACTCGCCTGTTTTAAACTATTTATTGTGGCACGTTCCAATGAGGCGTCTTTTTATTTTATTTGTATTTTATTTTCCTTTTTTTTTTCCATCAGCCTGCCTGCAGCCTTCCCTCTATAACAGTCCGTCTCTTAAAGAGCCGATACGCCGCCGGTGACGTCTCGACCTTCACGGCTGCTACGTCCCGACTACGTAACGCACCGATTGGCGTTTTAGGGATAATCAAATATCCGCCGTCTATTTCTTTCCGTACGGCCAAAAGTATCGGGACACCTGACTTTCCCCCGGTCGTGTGTGCTCAAAAACCAGGAGGCGTGTGATTTTGTATTATGAAATTTTCCCTTCAGTTTATACGATGAAAGCGGGTGTTAGTTATAAGTATGTTTATATTATAGTTATATTTAGCCAAAATTTTCGTTTTTTTTTTTTTTTTTGCTCGTCTTAAACAATAATAGTGCAATAAAACCACCTTGTCTAAATCGTGAGCGTCGTTTCAGTCGTTATCGTAGAGACTAGATTTAGACACTGTGGGGCCAAAAGTTTGTGGACACCCGAGTGAAAGATTTCCCGCTTCTTATTGAGCGTCTGGTCTCACGTTTGCTCTTTGACCTCCATTCCTCAGGGAAGATGTTCCAGTTGACTTTGTGACGATTTCTGTGAGATTCATTCCGTCAGGTGAGGTGAGGAGGTTCCAGGGGTGCGGTCGGCGTCTGTGGTGTTTAATAGAGTTTGCGCTCAGGTGCAGGAGATCTTCCAGTCCATCCCATCCATACTACAGCGTCCAAAGACGTCGCATACAGTCGTGTGCCTCCAGGTTTTTTGTAGAAAGAACATATGGCTGGGTGTCCTAATACTTTTGGACGTACAATGTAAAGTTCAATAAAATCGGTAATCTGTCCGCTTCACCTCGCGGGTTATTACGTTGTTGTTCCGCAGCACAAAGTAAAAAAAAAACAAAACAGCTCTGCTCAGACGAGTGGTGTGTAACTTCTCTGTAGGTCTTCGCCATCGTTACTTATTCTAGTAATAATAATAATAAACAATAACATGCCTGTGGATTTATGCATCGCAAGATCAGAAACGTGTACATGCATAGAAGTTACAGAAACGCTAACGGACTCGTGTACATACTTTGGTTTTTCAGAGGTTTAAAGGCTTCTCCCGAACGGCGGTCGATATTTTTTGGTGATTATTTCATGATGCACCTGTTTCGCTACTCAAAAGGTTTCTTTCGAGTGCACAAGGAATCATTGCTCACTTCAGAAAAAAGTATTAAGAACAAGTTTGCAGACACCTGACGAAGATTGATATGTGCTTCTTTTTTTTTTTTTTTAACATCGCATTCCACATTCGCTCTTATAATAACCTCCATTCTTCTGGGAAGATGTTTTACTAGATTTTTGTGGAGATTTGTGAAGCTATTGGTTAAGTCAGGTGCTGATGGAGGTGAGGTGAGGAGGTTCCTGGGGTGCAGTCAGAGTAGAAAAAAAATCCATCAGAAAAGGTGTTCAATAGGGTTTAGAGCTCTGTAGCTGGAGATCTTCCACTCCAACTCATGTATGGTAATGGAGCTGGATTTGTGCACAGGGGCGTTGTCATGCTGGGACATGTTTCTCGTAGGAAATTTCATTCTATACAATTGTGGAGAAGAAGCACATATGGCTGGAAGTCAGGTGTCATATATATATATATATATAATCAGCACAAAAGTGCCATCAGACACTAAACTTCAAGTATTAACGTCCACTTGATCAACACTACACGTCTACAAACCTCCAGTTGATTACGTTTACGATTTTGCCCGAATGATTCCGTTTAAATTTCCCTTCAATTAATGTTTTTTTTATTTTATTTTATTTTTTTACATTTAAAAGTCCATCAAAGACGCGAGAGCGCGAGGTTCAGCGGAAAAACGTCATGCCATTTATTAATAATCGATGATAATTTATATATTATATATTTTTTTTATCATTCTGTCCCATATTTATCTATTAAAAAAATAATTTAATACAAAATGTAAAATGCGTTGGGGCACAGGATTTTTTTTTTTTTATATAAAGGTTTTATGCATTTTGAAGGACATTTAATAAAAGATTACCGTTAGCCCGCGCGGCTTTCGGGTCTATTAGAACAATCGGCTCCACATTCCAACCGCGGAAACAGAAAACCAGTCAGTCGTTTGCAGTCAAACTTGGATATTCTCCTGCAGGACCAATCACAGTTTCAGTCTTAATCTTGGAGACATCACGTAAAACTGCAAAGTTAAATCTCTAGTCTTATTGCTCCATACTTATCTGCAGGTGTTTGTGTATCGCTGTTCGCTCACGTTATTCATATCTTCTCACACAGGATGGAGGTGCCACACAGAGGTGTGGTCCAGCGCCGGTTTATAAATGGAGGGCGGAGCCGAGGTAGGTGAGTAGTAATGATCCCACACCTGAGTGAAATTTTCTTTATCGATTGCCCTGTGCAGCTCTTTCCTAGAGTTCTTCAATCCAACTTGCCCCTGCTCGCTGAACCACAGGGCAATCAATTGAAATTTCACTCGTGTATGGCGTCCCTGCTAATCACATTACCTGGCTCCGCCCCCATTCACAAACTGGCGTTCGGCCACACCTCCTACCACAAAAGTATTCAGTCTTGAACTTCGCTGCCAAATGATCGTCCTGTGGGTTTTAAACGATATGAATTTGAGGCGTTTGCCAATAATCTGATATTTTTACGTGTTTATTGGGACGAGACGGATTTTTGCCATCGCAAAAAGAAATCGCTGGCCAAATAAAATTTTTGTTGTATTAGCATGCTAGTCATTAAAAAAACTAGCTGAATCGCTAGACATGGCGCAATGATATTTTTCTTCAGAGATCTCGAGCCGGTACTGAAATACAGACGATTTCTTTCTTTTTAAAACTTCTACACTTCAATTTTTGTATTTATTTATAATGTAAAGCAGCCAAACAGTCAGTAACACTATCGGTGTATATAGTCAGGATATAAAGGATATGAAGAAAATGTGTTTTTGGAATGGAAAAATTTGGCATTTTCCTAAATGCATTTTAAAAAATATATATATATTTATTTTTGACGCCATTTTTGTATTATATCGGTGCCGTCTCCAGTTATAGCGAACGCTGCAGCTCATAAACGAACGAAAACTTAAAACTGATTTGATTTCGACGCTTATTTGTTTAGTTTTCACTTCACGTGTCTCATCCGATGCGAACGCCGGCGATCTGATGGCAGTATGAAACGAAACTCCTGCTTCGTTTATACGTAAAATTCCAACGATTACTTTTATTAATATAATAAATAAAATTGAAGATTGTAATTGGACCAAACTGTTTTTCAGACTTCACTGCTTCAGCTTCTGACGCGTGTTACTAATAAACTTGTTTACTTCAGCGATACACGTGACCTGTATCCAGTGTATAATAACATCTGGATTTACAGATGTTATAAACACAAACGTACTAAATGGCCAAAAGTCTGTGGACACCTGAACGTAAAATTCGTATGTGCTTTTTTTTTTTTTTTTAAAACATCCCATTCCACATTGAGTCCCCATTTCCTGATATAATGACCTCCACTCTTCTGAGAAGATGTTCCCCAAGATTTTGTGGAGATTTCTGAAGATTCATTCAGCCACAAGGGTGTTAGTAAAGTCAGTTTCTGATGTAGGTGAGGTTTCTTGGGTGCCATCAACGTTCAGTAGGGTTTAGATCTCTATGGCAGGAGATCTTGCACTACAACCCATGGAAGGTATCTTCATGAAACTGGCTTTGAGCACAGGGAAACATGTTTGGGTCTCTTGGTTGAAGTGAAGGGAAAATTTCATGCACACAGACAAATTTGTGGTAACAGTTTGGAGAAGAAGCACATGTGGCTGGAAAAGTCAGGTGTCCCAATACTTTTGCTCATACAGTATATATTAAAATAACTTGAAGATCAAATTCTTATCCGTTTAAAGCAACTGATTCACTACAAATTCCAAATCCTTTCAGAAAGAAGACTGTATATATACTATCATATATTCTATGAAAGGTGTGTGTGTGTGTGTGTTGCTTCCGGACTGAAAGCCATGCCTAATCTTACTCTAATCGCTGTATTTAAAATTTTGCACAGTTTTTTTACGGACTATAATGTGACGGAGAAAACAGCACACACTTACAAGCGTCGCTTTACACTACAGTCCTTAGACACGTTTTAAACACGTGATGTCGGTAGTTTATAGACCTAACAAGTAATAGATTTTAGCCAGGAATTATACTTCTTTTTTCCTTTTTTTTTTTCCTGAGGTATTAATGTTAAAACGCGATGATGATGATGATGGAATGAGAACGTGAAACACTGAGAACTCCGTTTCCTTCGAAGTTGGATTTTCCACGTTTCTGCTGCATGTGGTCAGTCGCTGCGTCGTTTTCATTCCGCATGCAAGAGGCGCGCTTTTTTGATTCGCCTATAAAAATCCTTGTAGCTGAATGTCACCGTCTGTCATCAAATGTTAGGGGTTTTTATTATTATTATTGGACATCTTTTTGGAAATGACAGTCCTGTGAGACATGGCGGTAATGACAGTCGTTTGGACGTGACAGTCTTGTTCGAAATGACCTGTCCCGTTGCACATGACAGTAGTAGCTGTTACCGTTAATTACAGTTGTGTCGAACAAGAGAGTAGTGACAGTCCTGTTAAACAAGACACTAATGACCATTATGTCAGACAAGAGAGTAATGACGGAAAAGACTGGGTAATGACAGACGTCTGGGACATGAATATAAAGATTCGGTTATGACGGATTTCTGGGATGTGACTGTAAAGACTGGGTAATGACTGACGTCTGGGACATGACTGTAAAGATTGGGACATGACTGTAAAGACTGAGTAATGACAGACGTCTGGGAAATGACTGTAAAGACCGGGTAATAAATGTAAAGATTGGGACATGACTGTAAAACTAAGTAATGACAGACGTCTGGGGCATGACTGTAAGGACCGGGTAATGACAGACGTCTGGGGCATGACTGTAAGGACCGGGTAATGACAGACGTCTGGGGCATGACTGTAAGAACCGGGTAATGACAGACGTCTGGGGCATGACTGTAAGGACCGGGTAATGACAGACGTCTGGGGCATGACTGTAAGGACCGGGTAATGACGGTTCTGAATGACAAGACGGTAATAACAGTGGTGTCTGACAGGAGAGTAATAACAGTTCTGACAGTAAAGACTGGGTAACTGTATTGACAGTAAGGTTCAGTTGAACCTGTTGTAGAACCTCATTATTCCAAGGTGCAGGAGTGCAAAGAAATCCTTTTACCACGATCGATCAAGACATGTTCCGTGTCTAAAGTTTGCTTTAGTTTTGCACTGAAGCTACGAGTCACGTGTTGATAACAAAAATTTACCGCATAGAAAAATCTACACTTTTACATCCTTTAGACACTTTTTTTTTTTTCTTTCAAAGAAGGTTTTCGGGTCGTAGACACGTGAGCTGCTAGACTGAGCCGTGAGACACAAACTAAGCCAAAGCGCAGAGCTGCAGAACTGCCACGTGTCCTTCATGTGAGACTACATTTTTTTTGTGTTTCAAAATGATTAACACTCATTTTTCATGTATTCGTCTAATAACGTATCGAGCACCAGCGCCGTGCTCTGAGATTCTTCTGATCAGAAGGTCGTGGGTTCAAATCCCAGCACCACCAACCCCTGCCACTTCTAGAACCCTTGAGAAAGGCCCTTAAGCCTCCAGTGCTCAGTGTATACATGAGATAAATGTAAATCACTCTGAATAAGGATGAGGGCGTCTGCAAAAATGGCGTAAATGAATAGAAGGATTTCCAGATTATACTGAAAATACACACTGCACTCTAAACAGCGATCTAATCTAATAAAATATGAGACCATTCAATTCTAGATCTAGTTCTAAATACTCTATATACAGACAAAGTTTTGTGGACCATGAGATTGAACATCTCATTCCACATCGAGTTTCCATTCGCCCTTATAATACGCTTCACTCTTCTGGGAAGATGTTCCACTAGATCTTGTGTGGATATTTCTGTGCACATTCATTCAGTGTTAGTAAAGATGGAGGTGGGGTGAGGAGGTTCCTGTGAGCTTTAACATTCATCTCCTAGGGTTTTAGAGCTTTTTAGCAGGAGATCTTCCAACCCATGAAAAGCATATCTTATCATAGAGATGATTTCTGCACAATCATGCTGGAACAGGTTCGAGTCTCTTAGCATTAATAAAGGGAGACTTTCATGCTGCTGCATCCGGTTTGGGGGACGAAGCACATACTTTTGGAAAAGTAAGGTGTCCCGATACTTTTGTCCATAAAGTTTATGCATACTATAGTATGAATTCACACCATCGTAGCTCTTGTGCAAGACTGTAGCGCAGACGTGTCCTGACCAATCGACCGGCGTCGGACGAAGGCGGTGACGTGGGACAGATCGAGACTCGCTGTGTGTTTTCCATAAGACATTGCGTACCAGTCGAAACATGCAGGGGAGCGTGCGTGTGTGTGTGTGTGTGTGTGTGAGCGAGAAAGAATGTTTAAATTGCGCTAACCTCTCGACCTTCCAGGGTGCGGCGTTCATCACGAAAATAAACGACGATGCACATCGACCTGTAAATAGTGTACGATAATATTTTGGTTTTACAGACTGTATAATCGTCTATATTTTGTTTCGGAAGTGAAACTGATCTATGAGATTGAGGTAACACACATTAAAGGTGGAAATAAACAACCAACGCTGCTCCTTGTCTTTTTTTTTTTTTTCTTTTCAAGGTATTAATTTCTTACACAACAGCGGAGGCACTCGGGATGGTTACGGGAGGTGCTTTAATGTCGTACTGATGATTGACAGATGAACAGAAATCTAGTACTCGTAGGTGGGTATTAATGTGTAGTGGTACTGGGTGTAATTTTACAGAGGGGGGGGGCAGCAAAGAAGCATAAGGTGTGTGTGATGGTGTATGGTTATTAGGGATGGTAAGATTTAACAATGCGATCATTTTTTAAGCGCATTGGGTACAAGCTGGCATTTCTATCACGATGTATGATCGTGAACATAGACAGTTGCGTCGGTAAAAACGATTTCTTTATCATTGTCAGTAGATGCGCTTTACTTTTATTATTTAGAAAGTGACCAATCATTTGTGACCAATATTTTATACGCGGATCAATTTTCCCCTCGTTTCCTGAGCACGCTCTCTCGGCAAGGCTACGGAGACCGAGGCGTGTCCTGAGAGTTACATAGAATACAGATTAACCTGGCAGAGGTAGAGCTGTAACCTCCTGCAGACACAACAGGAAAAGAATGTCTAGGGTTTTTTTTTTTTTCGATACAAAGCCGTGTTTGTAAAAAGGGGCCATGCGTTAGACGTCAAAAGGCACTTAATTAAATTGATAATTTGCTGTCTGTCTGAACCAAAGAAATAAAAGTGAACTATCTGTAACAGGTTGAATTGTAGCGCATGGGGCGAGTCGTAATGTGTGTGTATTTTAATGTACCGTATCGTTGACTATGCATCGAGGTGTGAATCTTATCGGCCTCGGTTATGGAGAGGAACATCCCTAATGGCTATACGTCATGATTCTTCTAGTAGAATGTATGCGTGTGAAAGACTGATGTTGTGTTGCTATACAACAAAATGATCAGGTGTGTGTGTGTGTGTGTGCACGTGTTTAAACTGCAGTTCCTCTGTCGATATCTCCAGGTTTTCCTGCTCTGTTTACCCTCCCAGCCTCCAGATCATTGCTGCTCTGTCCCTCGTTCTTCTCCACAGCTTTCTCCGCCTTGCTCTCTCCGCCAGACCTGACACACACACACACACACACACACACACACGAGTGTAATAATACACAATTACCCATGACAAGTGAAGTAGATAACATTGATTACAAGTTTTTGAAGACACAAAAAGATCTGCGTGACTCCACCAAAGGGTAAAAGAAGACTTTGACGCCCAGCTTCTTCAGAACAGCAGGTCTTGTGGAGTTTATCTTTGTGTCGAGGTTTGTACGGTGCATCTGGAAAGTTTTTATAGCTTTCACGTTGTATGTTACAGCATTATTCCAAAACGGATAAAATTCATTATTTTCTTTAAAATTCTATAAACTAAACCCCATAATGACATGCAAAAAAGTTTGTTCGAAATCTTTGCAAGTTTATTGAAATTAAAAACCAATCACTCACCTACATAAGCATCACAGCCTTTGCTCAATGCTTTGCTGAAGCTCCTTTGGCAGCATTTACAAGTCTTTTTGAGTTTGATGCTACAAACTTCGCACACCTTTTTTTGGGCAGTTTCTCCCATTCTTTTTTGCAGAATCATGTACATTTTACTAAGGAGTAGCTTCTGTCTGGACACTCTATTACATAGGCCTGACTGGTAGAGTGCTGCAGAGATGGTTGTTCTTCTGGAAGGTTCTCCTCTCTCCACAGAGAAATGTTGGAGCTCTTTTAGAGTGACCATTGGGTTCTTGGTCACCTCCTTGACTAAGGCCTTGCTCCCCGCTTGCTCAGTTTGGCCGAGCAGCTCCACCCTATGAAGAGTTCCAAACTTCTTCCATTTACAGATGATGTAGGCCACTGTGGACATTGGGCCCTTTTAATGCTGCAGAAATGTTTGTCCCCTTCCCCAAACCTGTGCCTCGATACAATCCCGTCTCTGAGGTCTACAGGCAATTCCTTGGACTTCATGGCTTGTGTTCTGACATGCACTGTTAACTGTGGGACCTCATATAGACAGGAGTGTGTCTTTCCAAATCATGTCCTATTAACTGAATTAACTACAGATGGACACCAATCAAGTTGTAGAAACATCTCAAGGATCATTAGTGGAAACAGGATGCACCTGAGCTCAATTCTGAGTGTCATGACAAAAGCTGTGAATATTTGTCTTTTTTTATTTTATTTATTTATTTATTATTATTTTTTTAAGCAATTTGCAAAGTTTAAAACAAACTTTACCATTATGGGGTTTTGTTTGTAAAATTTTGTTGAAAATAATGCATTTAATGCATTAAAATAAAATCTGAAGTTAAGTAAAAACTTTCTTTCGGCTTCTCCCATTAGGGGTCGCCACAGCGGATCATCCGTATTCGTGATCCGCATGTTTGATTTGGCACGTTTTTTATGCTGGATGCCCTTCCTAACACAACCCTCCCCGTTTATCCGGGTTTGGGACCGGCACTAAGAGTGCACTGGCTTGTGCAACCTTAATGGCTGGGGTTGGTTCCCTGACTGGGGACCGAACCCGGGCCACGGTGGTGAGA
Source organism: Silurus aristotelis (assembly GCF_946808225.1). NCBI lineage: Eukaryota > Metazoa > Chordata > Actinopteri > Siluriformes > Siluridae > Silurus > Silurus aristotelis. The sequence goes on from NC_139579.1 coordinate 31,224,809, forward strand.
GCGCCGAATCCTGACCACCAGGGAACCCTAAATCTGAAGTTAAGTAAATGTATAATCGTCCACAAGGAAAATTTATGAAACTGCAAATCTATTAAAATAATAGACAACTGTAAACAACTTATTAAATTGTGATTTTAATTGCAAAATATGTTTGAAAAAAATTTCTATTTTTAAAAGATTGGAATATATCTGAAAATATACAGGCAATGACGCATGTACAACAACAATATAGTTTTTATTGTCTTAACATAATATAAATAGCTTAATATGCTTGGTTTCTATTAATATCAGTGGTTATGTTTGACACATTTTGTATCAGGGGTCCCTGCTCCATGTCTCTATCGCTAAGGGGTCCCCGACCTGAATAACGTTGAAGACCCCTGTTCTACACAATATTATCAGCATGTCTACACAGGTCCTTATAAATTATGTCCTTCTAAACCATGTGTTTGTGTGTGATGTGTTAGAGAGGTTTTTTTGTCACAGTTTGGTGTGTTAGAGAAAATTTGTTACCCTTACCTCTTCTTAAAAAGCTTTTTGAAGGAGCTTCGGAAACCTTTGCCCTCCTTCCTGCTACGTTCACTCAGAGGGGTGGGGTCACATTCATCGGACACGCCTTTCCATTTCAAGTCCTCCAATATAGGAGGTCCGGAATCCTAAGAATGGAAAGTGGTACGCTTGTAAATAAACAATTTTAGCTTAGAGAAAAAGCAATGTGCTTGTGTGTAACCTTTTGTGTAAGCTCGTCAGCGATGGTGTGTGTGTTGGGTTCGTGATGCCTCTCCGGGCTGCTATTCCTCAGCCTTGATTTGGCGCTCGATTGGCGCACCAGCCTCGGGTGGGCAGGACTTCGGATCGCGTGAGGGCCACTGTCAAAGCTGTCCAGCTGCAGGCCATTGAGTGACCTGCTTTTCCGCTGTACCTGCTGCAAAGGCTTCATCACGCTGGCCGAGTCAGGTGACCCGCGCCCACGGCTGGGTCTGTAAACCCCACCTCTGGTGCTTTGCCCTCTGCTATGTGATTGGCAGTCTGGACTGAGGGAGGGGCTACAGCTTACAAACGTAATGTCAAGGCTCGAGTCAGTTGAATGGGAACGGCTTGAACAGCGAGAGTCCCCATGTCTGTATGGAAGGAATGTCTCCATTGCATCGGCCAGGGCTGACCCCGCCCTCTCTGTCTCTGGAATCCTGTGTAATTGGATGGGTGCGGCTTTGTGACGTGATTCCACGTCGGAAGTGAAGGAAATGTCATGGGGAAAACGATTAGGCTCCGCCTCCCAGTCAGGATAATGACGGACAGCTGCTTTCTTTCTTCTCTGTTTATGGGCTGGATCACTGATAAAAAAAAAAAAAAAGAGAGAGGAAGAGGGAAGGGTCAATAAATAGATTAATGGATAGAGGAATAGAACCTGCAGATCTGTAAATGATTTTACAGTTAAATAAAGAAATAGTTTGAGGGGATTATATTGGATTAATCTGATTGACAGATGGATAGAATGGTGAAGGGATAAATGTATAGTAAATACTATGTATACTTTTTAGTTAAGTGGATAGATAAACACAATTTCACGAAAAGTCAAATTAGCGAAATTGTAAGAAGTCTATAAAAAGATAGAATGGTCAGTTGGACAGCAGGAAAAAATGGTTGGATAAATGAATAGATGATGAAATGTGTAGATGGATAAATGGATGGATGGAATTATAAGATAGATCGGTAGAATAGTGGTACAATAGGCTGGATAGATAGATGGATGGATGGATAGAATAGTTAGATGTAAATGTAATAGATTTAATAAAGTAGTTAAGTGGTTTAAATGGATGGATAGAATATTTGAATGAGTGAATAGCTGGATAAAACACTCAGTTCAATGAAACAGTGAAAAGATGAATGGATTAATGGAATGGAGGACAGAGAAATGGGATAGACAGACAGTTGGATATAATAAATAGATGCGTGGATTATAAAATGGGCAGATGCATGGAATCTTTAGACAAGATTAATGTGAGGATACGACAAATAATTAGATGAATAGATGGATG
>NC_139579.1:31236847-31366322 GCF_946808225.1 Silurus aristotelis
CCTCACCTTCAAGTCTGAGAAGAGAAAAGAAAAACATTTAACATTTAAAACAAAAAAAAGTACTGCAGTACTGGATATGTGATACGTAGGATGGATGGCCATCAGGGTCAGAAAGGCCTTCTTAGCTGGCTGAAAATCCAGCTTAAGTTTAAATATATTTTTTGTCCATTTATATGCATTACATGATTCCCAATAGTCTATTCTCTTCATTTCATTGTGTTCTTCTTGCTTGCTTTCTTTAGGGTAAGTTTTTCGTTGGAATTTATATCCAATTAGATTTTAAGCGTCACATCACATGTTGCTGGGTGCCTGCAGCATAAAGTACATGTTGCTTGAAGCTGTTGCTTTAACCAATCAGATTGCGAGTTGGCAACACTAGCAGACGTCCAATAACGTCGGCAATTTCACGTCCTTTCAGACACGCTAGTAGGAGTTCGCGACCCGCATCTGTAGCAAAACTGCACGAATACAAAAATATATTCGTGTGGATTTAATAGCCGTTTTTTTTTTCATTCCACGACGACTAAAAGAGGAGCAGAAACCGATTTGATCGCAGATACGCTCACATTTACAAGATGGACTTTTCAAGACGCTTCACAAAGCAATTTAAAAGGTTGAGGTTTTTCACGAAATGTTTATACTTTTATACGTTTTCTAAAATTTGCACAAAAACACACCGTTCGCCTTCATTTCAAATACCCAGGAAAACCGTAATGCATGGAAAATAAAGGAAAACCCCGGGGTCATTTTATGAGGTTAATATCAATTCTTTTGCTAGAGATGATTTTCATTGAAAAATCCTCCCTTAGCATGAAGAACAGCTTCAGATGACGATTTGCTCTTGAAATAACGCTTACAGAGCTCAGACGTACGCTTCATATACGTCATCGTCTTTTTGTACGGTGAAGTCGGTTTCAATGAGCTGCAGTCCAGACGCAATTGCATGGTGTGGGATTAATTATGGAACGGTTGCCATGTTGGTTCCTTTCACTCGGAATAAGTCTCCAACCTTCTCTGCTTTAAAACAACCCCAAACCATTAAGCGTCTCCCTCCATGTTTGACTGTGGAGGGTGATGGAGTCTGATCACATCTTCTCTCATGTTCTTCTGTACTCTTTTGCAACACAATTCATTAAAAGTCTCAAAAACAACTGAAGAGGTAGTGTGTGTTTATTGTAGCTGACTTAGTTCACGGAACACTTATAGAGTCATTTATAGAGATTGGGCGTGGCTGAATATAAATCAGTGGATTGCCGTTTGAATGTGGGTTCGGAGAGAAAATCATGAAATTGTGAAGCTCGCAAGAAAATTTTTAGTTGGAAAAATTTAGGCTTATCTTTTACCTCAGTTATAAAATTTCCCCTAAAATGAATAAAAAATTAATTAAGAAAACGTATTTATTTTAATTCTCCCACATGCTTCCTTAAAGACAAGAAACCAAGTGAACACTTTATCTATTTCCATCTGGTGACAACATGCAAGTTTATTATCTCCAGCCTGATAAACCGAAAGCGTGTGATCCATCTGAAAGTTCATCCGAAGCTGTTTCTATCAAGCAGTCATGACATGATATTATTTTCTCGGATAACCGCAGATCGTACACGCCGACGTGTGGAGAGTCACATTGCGGGGTCCGTTGTGGGGGAGGAGAGAATTAAAAGATCAAAGATCCTCTGTTTGCACGGTTAGTAAAAAAAGGCTGCATTGTAAAGGAGCGCATGGTGGCTTGAGGGAAAGGTCATAACGGCGTTGTGAGCACCAATAACTGGTGTTTTCGTGTGATGTTTCCCTCGAGCTACCATGTGCTCATCAGCAGCGCTGTTCCATGTGAGAATCTTCCCTTATATGCTGATGAGATGTTCTTCAAAGCAGTGAAGATGATGATGTATTACAGTGGGGCCAAATTCTAACTGCTCCACTATACATTGTATTGGGACGCCTTACTTTTCCAGCCATATGTGGTTCTACCACAAACTTGGAGGCACACAATATTACAGGACGTCTTTGGATTCTGTAGCGTGTCTACACAATGCCAGCTCTGTGAAAATATGCTTTAAATAGGTTGGAGTGTAAGATCTCCTGCTGAAGAGCTCAAACACTATTGGGATAAATGTGAATGCTGACTGCACCCCAGGCCTCCTCACCTCACCTACATCAGTACCTGACTTTACTAACACCCACATCTTCTCAGAAGAATGAAGCTTATTATAACAGCAAAAAGTAAATGTGGAATCGGATGTTCAAAAAAAATAAATTATGTTCCCTATAACATCCCAAATGTTCTTATTTTTCCGAAATTTGCCAGGTTGAAGATTGATTAAGAAAAGCGAGTGGTACGGATCCGGCACCTGTGTGGGATTTTATAAATGAGTTTATTACCCAAACCTCGTACTTGAGTTAAAGTAGAGAAACACTCGTTAAAATGTGACTCCAGTAAAAAATGTAAAAGTGTCCCTAAACTTTCACTTGAGTAAAAGTACAAAAATATTTAACCTCAAATCTACTTATCTAAGTATCCAAATTACTATGATTTATTATAACTATAATGTTCCAATTATCATTTTTATTACAAGACTCTTTACTTAATCAACAAAAAAGTTAATGTGTAAAGACTCGAATGTGACTCTCAGCACACTGATCTATTAATAGAATGATATTAATGACTCAAACACTGATTGATTTCTATTACAATCATGAACCCAAAACCTTCTTTTCAACTATTTAAAAAGAAAATCGAGCAAATGAGGTCACGTGTGTTGTGGTGAGTTTGAGTCTGGAGTTTCTTCATCATTTATTCTTCTCTAAATGTTCTGCTTGTTGAACTGATGCTGAACTGTGTGTTGGTGATCAGTAGATACATCAAGTGGCAAAAAAGCCCAAGTGTGATTGGTTGCTTGCTGCGTGTTTGACCAGTTAAGTTTTAAGCCACTCATAAATCGAACGACTTCTTCTTCTTCTTTCGGCTTCTTCCATTAGGAGGCGCCACAGCGGATCATCTGTCTCCATACCCCCCTGTCCTCTACATCTGCTTCTTTCAAACATGCAACTACCTGCATGTCTTCCTTCACCACATCCATAAATCCATCTTTTCCTCCTTCCTGGTGTCTCCATCCTCAGCATTCTCCCACTGATATACCCCTATGTCCCTCCTCTGCACATGTCCAAACCATCTCAATCTCACCTCCCTCACCTTGTCTCCAAAACGTCCTACATGCTCTGTCCCTCTAATAAATTCATTTCTAATCCTGTCCATCGTCGTCACTCCCAACGAACATCTCAACATCTTCAGCTCTGCTACCTCCAGCTCCACCTCCTGTCTTTTACTCAATGCCACTGTCTCTAATCCATACAACATCTCAGGTCTCACCACAGTCCTATAAACTTTCCCTTTCACTCTCACAGATACTCTTCTATCACAAATCACTCCTGCTATCACTCTTCCCCACCCACTCCACCCTGCCTGCACTCTTTTCTTCACTTCTCTAACACACTCTCCATAACGACTGATTTCGCAAAATGTGGTTGAGTAAAAAAGATATTACACACCAAGCTGCCACTCCTGGGCCCCTGAGCAAGGCCCTTAACCCCGTAGCTGCTCAGTTGGATGAATGAAATAAAAGTTGCTCTGGATAAAGGTGTCAAAATAATATTAAATGTTCAGTTACATTCAATGATATGGAACGTATCTCCGGTAGCAGCTTAAGCGATGGTAGTGGAGACTCCTTGTTTAATCACTATATAAACATCTACTTACGGAAATCATTACCAGCTGAGACGTCGTACCAGAGCACATATACACCGATCAGGCATAACATCACCACCTGCCTATTATTGTGTTGGTCCCAAAACAGTCGTGACATGCCGAGCATCAACAAGTTCTTCAGTAGTTTGAGCTACAAAACCAGTGTTCCATCCTTGGAGAACTTTTGATAGATACTGACCACTGCAGACCAGGAACATCCCACAAGAGCTGCAGTTTTGGAGACGCTCTGACCCAGACGTCTAGACGTCACAATTTGTCACTCAAATCCTTGAGCGCGCCCATTTTTCCTGCTTCTAACATCAACTTTGAGGGCAAAACTTTCACCTGCTGCCTAATACATAAATCCACCCACTAACAGGTGCCATGATGCAGAGATCATCAGTGTTCTGCACTTATAATGTTATGTCTGATCGGTGTATATGTATTTATAACATATTCAAACGTGTTATCAATCTACTGTGAGCAATCAGATTTTTTTCGATTCCAACAAAACGCTAAGACTAAACCCGACCTGTTGTTATGGAACGTTCCGGAGTATTTGGTCCCGTCTGGGAAATAATACGTCCCTCTTCCGTGGTACATGTTGTCTCTGAACTGGCCTTTGTACACTGCTCCTGAGGGGTGTGAAAGCGTCCCGCTGCCGTTCATCTGCAACAATACGAACGTTCATTCACATGCGTACACACTGTGTTATACCTCAGTATGATCTCGTTATTTTATTGCAGAATTAACATAGAGGCAAAAACCTTGTCATTATTCCACTCTCCCGTGTACGTCGTCCCAGAGGACGAGATCTGTGTTCCGAAACCCGTCCTCATCACCATGCCGTTAGAGGTAGTACAACACTCACCATCTGCCACACACACATGGATAATAATACACTCAGAAATATTACACAATATGGATAAAAGTTTGTGGGCATCTAAACAAAAGATTTTGTGCTTTTTGAAAACTCATTCCACATTAAGTCTTTAGTTGCTGGTATAATAACCTTCACTCTTCTGGGAAGATGTTTCATTAGATTTTGTGGAGATTCGTGGAGATACGTTAAGCCACATGGCACTGGCAGATAAAGTCTTTACTGAGCCTTCGCACCCTGGACACAACCTCTTTCAACTCCTCCCTTCTGCCAGGCGCAACAGAACTTTGTTCACCAACACTGCCAGGCACAGGTTAGAATGTGTTTTGTCTCGTATAGTCCGTAATGTCCTGTATTGTCTGTATTGTCTTGTATAATCTGTTTTGTCTCGTTTAGTCTGTTTTGTCTGATATAGTCTATATTGTCTCGTATAGTCTCGTTTAGTCTCGTATAGTCAATGCTAAATGTATAATGTTATTCATGTTCATACTTTTAAGAGTCATCAACAGCTGGAACCAAATTCCTTGCGTGTCAACACACATTTGGCCAGTTAACCTGATTCTGATTCTAATTCTGATTCTGATTCTAATTCTGATTCTGATATTCCGTATGAATATGGTGACTACTAACAAGGAAAGTGAAATTGTTGTTACTTTTATTTGTCACATTTTAAACAAAATAAAGTGACTCATCCATCACCCCACAGTGACTCCTCCATCACCCTAAAGTGACTCCTCCATCACCCCACAGTGACTCCTCCATCACCCCACAGTGACTCCTCCATCACCCCACATTGACTCCTTCATCACCCCACATTGACTCATCCATCACCCCACAGTGACTCCTCCATCACCCCACAGTGACTCATCCATCACCCCACATTGACTCCTCCATCACCCCACATTGACTCATCCATCACCCCACAGTGACTCCTCCATCACCCCACAGTGACTCATCCATCACCCCACAGTGACTCCTCCATCACCCCACAGTGACTCATCCATCACCCCACAGTGACTCCTCCATCACCCTAAAGTGACTCATCCATCACCCCACAGTGACTCCACCATCACCCTAAAGTGACTCATCCATCACCCCACAGTGACTCCTCCATCACCCTAAAGTGACTCATCCATCACCCCAGAGTGACTCCTCCATCACCCCACAGTGACTCCTCCATCACCCTAAAGTGACTCCTCCATCACCCCACATTGACTCATCCATCACCCCACAGTGACTCCTCCATCCCCCCACATTGACTCATCCATCACCCCACAGTGACTCCTCCATCACCCCACAGTGACTCATCCATCACCCCACAGTGACTCCTCCATCACCCCACATTGACTCATCCATCACCCCACAGTGACTCCTCCATCACCCCACATTGACTCATCTATCACCCCACAGTGACTCCTCCATCACCCCACAGTGACTCCTCCATCACCCCACAGTGACTCCTCCATCACCCCACAGTGACTCATCATCACCCCACAGTGACTCATCCATCACCCCACAGTGACTCCTCCATCACCCTAAAGTGACTCATCCATCACCCCACATTAACTCCTCCATCACCCTAAAGTGACTCCTCCATCACCCCACAGTGACTCCTCCATCACCCCACAGTGACTCATCCATCACCCCACAGTGACTCCTCCATCACCCCACAGTGACTCCTCCATCACCCCACAGTGACTCATCCATCACCCCACAGTGACTCCTCCATCACCCCACAGTGACTCCTCCATCACCCCACAGTGACTCCTCCATCACCCCACAGTGACTCCTCCATCACCCCACAGTGACTCACCATATTTGTCTCCATTTGGAAAAATGTACAAGACCCTTAAAATCCCAGCCTCTGCAAAATAAATCAAAAGAAATAAACCGAAAGTGGTATTGCACATATTTTTTCATTTTATTTTTATAAATATATATTATACCTTTATATATTTTATTTCGAGAGACACGTGCATGCTCCTTTTGTTTCTATGCAACAAACTTGTTCATGAAACATTATGAAGATTTCGTTTGACCAAACAAATAAATAAATGTCCAGATGTCTCACTTTATTCTCATTTTAAAAAACTTTCCTTAACATGAAGAACAGCTTTAAATACATTCAGCATCTGGACGCTTCGTTTCTCCAAAAGTTCTGCTGAAATACTTTGTCTCTTGTAAAACTCGCCAAAGATATTCTTCACTGGTTGGAGTTTTCTTTTATGATCCACTTCATCCCAGAGCAGATCAGTGGGATTGAGGTGCAGTGACTGGGAAGGTCGTTCTATGATAAATATCACTCCAGGCCACTGTTTGCTCTTTATTGTCTTGTTGTATGGTGACGTTGGTTCCAATGAGCTGCAGTTCAGATGCAATTGCATGGTGTTGAACTTTGGACTGGTTGCCATGTTGGTTTCTTTTACTTTATGGAAAATGTCTCTGATCTTCCCTGCTCCAAAACAAACCCCAAACCATTAAGCTTCATGTGTGATTGTGGGGGTGAGGGGTCTGATCACATCTTCATTCCTGTTCTCCGTCTTACTCAAGATCTTCTGTTAAAGACAAAAATGTCCAATGTTTGGACTCCACAGATCTTCCACTGTCCAATTCCTGTGTTTTTGTTGCTTAGAAACTAAAGGAACATCCATATGTCTCAAAAACCTTTAAAGACACTGTTTTTTTATATTTTTCCAGGCACTATATCTACATAAAAAAGGTGGAAAAAAATATTCAGATCCAAATAAGACACAGAAGAATAACAGGAAGGAGAAAAAAAAAAGCCAAATCTAAACACAAATTACTCACCTGACATATTATTACACCGCAAAATTCACTTTATAATATCTTTCCAGTGTAATTAAAACACTTTACCTACTTATTATTAATTCTGGTTTTTAATTAATCATTCCTAACAATAAACGCTATTTACGAAGAAGCGTCTTTTCGGTAACAACGTCACTATGGCAACGCTTGGCTTTATTTTCCATTTTGCTGCCACCTAGTGGCCTACCGTGAAAGACTCGCCCGCGGTCTGCGCATGCGTGTTAGGGCTTTGGTCGCCTTAAACCCGGAAGTAAATACAAAAGGTAAACACGTGGCTTTTCGGGAACGTGAGTCGATGAAACAGCAGAGTTATACGAATTAAAAGTAAGTCAGAGGTTTAATTTTTTTTATTTATATACCCTATGTAACTAATGAATTGGTTTTCTGGTTATTTATTCGACGTTTTATCAAACAACGTTGTAGTTTGGTAGTAATGGGAGATCACTGCACACACACACACACACACACACACACACACAGACACACACACACAAACACAGATTCCTATCTAATAACTAAATGTTTGATCATCAGACTCAATCTGTAAACTTGACATCTTTATGATCGAATTTTTAGCATGTTAGAATGTTCCTACATGATTCATTAATTGAGTTGACGTCATATATTTAATATAATAATTGAATATCAATATAACATGATAATGACTATGAATATCCTGCTGTGTCCCTCCATCTTGGACAGATTAGCAGATTATGGGCAAATCCAAGCAGGTTGGCAATCACAAAAATGGCAAAAAGAAGAACATTGCCAAGACGTGGAAGACGAAGCGCCGGACGAAGGATTTGGACCAAATCCACTCGGACATGATCCCTAAAAATGCAGCCAAACTCCTGAAGCAGGAAGTGGATTATGACGTCACAGGTTTCGCTCAGAACTACTGCCTGCACTGCGCGTGAGTAAATCGGCCAAGACGTAAACGACACATAGACGTTCGGTGACCATCACAGTGTCCAGAATGTACCAGAAAAGTGTATATCTTTAGAAATGATGTATGATGTGATCCAGCCGTACTGGAGAGATGCACACGATGACAGTCTCCTTGACTTGTAAATAAAATCGCTCTTAAAGAGACTTTTCATGTGCAGAATTTAAGACACGATTTTCATGATGATGCAGCACACGAAGCATCACGAATAACATTTTTCACGTCTTAATTGTTGATTGCAGGCGCTATTTTGTTGACCTGAAGGCCCTGAAGGAGCATTTCAAGACCAAAGTCCATAAAAGACGGTGAGTTTCTTGATGCAAGTTATTTGATAAAAACGATTTGTACTTTTCATTATTTTAGCACATCGTTATCCAGCACTGCATTAATCCTCCTGAGTATGGAATTCATCAGAGCTGCACAGGTTGTTGCTGGGATCCTCTTCCACTCCTCCAGAATGACATCACGGAGCTGCTGGATGTTAAACACATGATGCTTCTCCACCTTGTGCTTGATGATGCCCCACAGGTGATCACTAGGGTTCAGGTCTGGAGACATACTTGACATCACCTTGAGCTTCCTCAGAAAGGCAGTTGTCATCTTGGTGGTGTGTTTGGGGTTGTTATTATATTGGAAAACTGGCATTTAGCCCAGTTTCTGAAGAAAGAGCTTCATGTTCTGCTTCAGAACGTCACACATTGACTACTCTAAAATCTATCTAGAAGTTAAATTTCTATAGTATTGTGACCTTCTGACCATGTCCATGCTGTTGGCTGGAGATTTCTCCCTGATTGGCTTTTCTCGATCCAACGCCATCACAGAGGGGTTCAGTCAGAGTGATGGATTGTGGAGAACCCTGGAGAATAGATAGATAGTGTGTCCTATCAGGACTTTTCCAGGCATATGTGCCTCTTTTCCAAAACTATTACCACAAATCTAAGAAGAAGTCTCGCTGAACATCCCAGAAGAGTGGAGCTTATTAGAAATGGATGTTCAAAAAAGAAGCACATATCAATCCTACGTTGAGGTGTCCATAAACTTTTGCCCATCAAGTGTATGTTAACCGTGTGATTTATTTATTGTATTTTAGGTTGAAGGAACTGAGAGAGGAGCCATACAGTCAGGCCGAGGCAGAGAGAGCGGCGGGAATGGGCTCTTACGTGGCACCTAAAAAGGTGGAAGTACACACGCAGCAGGTGGAGGAGAACATGGAGTGAACGCTGTAGCCGCAGTGTGAGGATCACGTTCAGCCTCAGCATTTATCACTAACTGTAGAAGGCACGTCAGAGTCGGACTCCCAGGACACCTTGTATGAGAAAGTCGGGCAACAACTGTAGTGGAGGATTATTGTATTACATGTGTATTACAGCGAGAAGCTCCTGACTGACAAATCCCACCGTAACACTGAACTGTGACCACAAACGGCTCCGATTGTAAATTCGCATGTAAATAAATGGTGAAATCTGATTACAGTGTGTCCTTTGTGCCCGTGAGAGACTTTGCATATCATACGATACATTAAAGATGCACATGAAGCAGATACCGAAGCGATACGATTCTCCCCCCTCTTACGATCCGATTTGCATTCGATTCAACACAATGCGATATGAGCAATGAAACAAATATGATGCTCTACAATTCAATATGTTACAGATATCAGATACAAATAATCAATTTACTGAAGTTCTAACGCATGGCCCTTTTCCAGACGTTCTTTTCCTGTTGTGTCTGCAGGAAGTCACAGCTCTACCTCTGCCAGGTTAATCTGTATTCTATGTGACTCTCAGGACACGCCTCAGTCTCCATAGCGTTGCGATACGCCGTATTCACGTAGCAGCAACGGTGCTGAGAAAACGCACTCGGAAAACCGAGAGAAATCGATCTACATATAAAATATCACAAATTGTTGGTCACTTTTTAAATAATAAAAGTAAAGCGCATCTACTGACAATGAACCGACGCAGATCCAGTATGTTAAAATCACTGCACTACATAGGTATGGTAAGATTTATCATAGCAATCATTGGGTCTCTTAAATATTTTCTGTTTAAGAGCATAAACATGAAAACCAGAGAGGACCCTCATGATAGCCACGAAACCCTAAAATCCTTTTTCTGACATTAGTAGATTATATTTGCAAAAATGACACAATGGCAGCTTTGCATTTTATGTAGTAATGAATGAGTTGATGCTTTGAGTTAGACAGTACAGTAAACATGTACAGCGTACGTCCCTGATACAGGCGGCTGAAAGAGGAACCTGCAGTCTGACCGGCTGTATCTACTGTACACTGCTTTTTTTTATTATTATATATATATTTTTAAAGTCCCTCTTTTAAAGTATGTACAGTGGGTACGGAAAGTATTCAGACCCCCTTAAATTTTTCACTCTTTGTTATATTGCAGCCATTTGCTAAAATCATTTAGGTTCATTCTTCTTCCTCATGAATGTACACACAGCACCCCATACTGACAGAAAAACACAGAATTGTTGACATTGTTGCAGATTTATTAAAAAAGAAAAACTGAAATATCACATGGTCCTAAGTATTCAGACCCTTTGCTGTGACACTCATATATTTAACTCAGGTGCTTTCCATTTCTTCTGATCATCCTTGAGATGGTTCTACACCTTCATTTGAGTCCAGCTGTGTTTGATTATACTGATTGGACTTGATTAGGAAAGCCACACATCTGTCTATATAAGACCTTCCAGATCACAATGCATGTCAGAGCAAATGAGAATCATGAGGTCAAAGGAACTGCCTGAAGAGCTCAGAGACAGAATTGTGGCAAGGCACAGATCTGGCCAAGGTTACAAAAAGATTTCTGCTGCACTTAAGGTTCCTAAGAGCACAGTGGCCTCCATAATCCTCAAATGGAAGACGTTTGGGACGACCAGAACCCTTCCTAGAGCTGGCCGTCCGGCCAAACTGAGCTATCGGGGGAGAAGAGCCTTGGTGAGAGAGGTAAAGAAGAACCCAAAGATCACTGTGGCTGAGTTCCAGAGATGCAGTCGGGAGATGGGAGAAAGTTGTAGAAAGTCAACCATCACTGCAGCCCTCCACCAGTCGGGGCTTAATGGCAGAGTGGCCCGACGGAAGCCTCTCCTCAGTGTAAGACACATGAAAGCCTGCATGGAGTTTGCTAAAAAAACACCTGAAGGACTCCAAGATGGTAAGAAATAAGATTCTCTGGTCTGATGAGACCAAAATAGAACTTTTTGGCCTTAATTCTAAGTGGTATGTGTGGAGAAAACCAGGCACTGCTCATCACCTGTCCAATACAGTCCCAACAGTGAAGCATGGTGGTGGCAGCATCACGCTGTGGGGTTTTTTTTTAGCTGCAGGGACAGGACAACTGGTTGCAATCGAGGGAAAGATGAATGTGGCCAAGTACAGGGATATCCTGGACAGAAACCTTCTCCAGAGTGCTCTGGACCTCAGACTGGGCCGAAGGTTTACCTTCCAACAAGACAATGACCCTAAGCACACAGCTAAAATAACGAAGGAGTGGCTTCACAACAACTCCGTGACTGTTCTTGAATGGCCCAGCCAGAGCCCTGACTTAAACCCAATTGAGCATCTCTGGAGAGACCTAAAAATGGCTGTCCACCAACGTTTACCATCCAACCTGACAGAACTGGAGAGGATCTGCAAGGAGGAATGGCAGAGGATCCCCAAATCCAGGTGTGAAAGACTTGTTGCATCTTTCCCAAAAAGACTCCTGGCTGTATTAGATCAAAAGTGGGCTTCTACTAAATACTGAGCAAAGGGTCTGAATACTTAGGACCATGTGATATTTCAGTTTTTCTTTTTTAATAAATCTGCAACAATGTCAACAATTCTGTGTTTTTCTGTCAGTATGGGGTGCTGTGTGTACATTGATGAGGAAGAAGAATGAACCTAAATGATTTTAGCAAATGGCTGCAATATAACAAAGAGTGAAAAATTTAAGGGGGTCTGAATACTTTCCGTACCCACTGTATATCTGCGACCAAATCAGTTTCTTATCCAAATGAATATATTTGAGCTTGTGCAGTTTGCCACTGATGCGGGTCGCAAGCTCTAGTTTGCTCTCTGATTGTCCAATCAAAGGACGTGAAAATGATGTTATTGGACGCCTGCTAGACGGCCCCGGTGTAGCAAACTCTTAATTTGATTAGTTAAAGCAACAGCTTCTAGCAACATTTTAGTGAATCCTTCTGGTGGCTCCATCCTCAGCATCCTCCTAGTGTACCCTATGTCCCTCCTCTGCACATGTCCAAACCATCTCAATCTCACCTCCCTCACCTTGTCTCCAAAACGCCCTACATGTGCTGTCCCTCTAATAAACTCATTTCTAATCCTGTCCATCGTCGTCACTCCCAACGAAAACCTCAACATCTTCAGCTCTGCTACCTCCAGCTCCACCTCCTGTATTTTACTCAACACCACTGTCTCTAAACCATACAACATCTCAGGTCTCACCACAGTCCTATAAACTTTCCCTTTCACTCTCACAGATACTCTTCTATCACAAATCACTCCTGCTATCACTCTTCTCCACCCACTCCACCCTGCCTCACTCTTTTCTTTACTTCTCTCACACACTCTCCATTATTTTACATTGTAGTAAATGTAAATTAATCGAAATTATTTTGACGTCACAACCACAGCCACGCCCCCTCGCTCTATTTATTTATTTATAAAAAATAAAAATAAAGAGTCCTGTCCTTTAAAAAAAAGCCGGCCAAAAAAAAAAAAAAAAAACGCACGCTATTGGTTACAGGGCGTCTACGTAGGGCGTATACGTCATGATGTCACACCTTACGTATAGTGCTCTTCTATAGGGAGTAGGGAGGCGTTTGGGATCGAGCCAGAATACCGTGAAAACCAGTCGCGCTCTCCCTCCTTCATTTCAAATCAGCGGCTTCTGGTGGTCTGATGGTTTCCGGTACGAGGAGGATCGACTTCACGATATGATGATACTATAAATATAAAGGAAGACGGTTTCTGTTTTATATATAGGGATGGCGGAGGATGTGGATAAGGCAGAGCTGTTAAAGGAGGAGAAGGACGAGAAGAAGAAACGGTACAATAATGATGATGATGATGATGATGGAGATCACGATTCGGGAACCCGCGGAGATCGGAGCGGAGAATCGCGACGCGCGCGGACTTTCTGGACTTTGCTGGCGGTCTTGTGCGTCCCGTTGATCGGTACCGGGATCCAGTACTGCAGGAACGCGCAGATATCCGGGCGTCACGTGAGTGCCAAGTTTTGATAAGGTCAATCTGTGCATTAATCGATTAATCGATTGTACCGATGATTAGAATCGTAGCAATGTGGAAGAAAAATAAATGCACGCAGCTGAATCACGGTTAACGCGCGAGCTGCGCCGATTCGTATCGGTATCGGTATCGGTAAACGCGGAGTCGGTGAGAATCGATTAATCGCACGTGCTGCAGTTTCTTTTCGCCACGTATGTTTGTTATAGTAGAGCCGTTTTTATTACAGCGGGTTGTTTGATGCGCGCGCGCGCACACACACACACATATGGGCTCCATGTGGAGGAGTTCCTTCCTCCATTACTTCATGGTCTTTCTGCACATAACCCACATCACATCAATTCAGAGCTTCTAGTTATGTATATCGTCCCAAAGCGGCTTTACGGAGATCAAGAGGTTCTAAAATGTGAATTTATATGTGAGTGCCTACAAATTTGAAGAAATAATAAAAAAAAAACCTCTCTGAGATGAGAGCAAGAAACCAACGAGAACATCCTCATCACCGAATATCCATTCATTATAGTTTAATCATTGATGAGGTCTTCAGTGATGGATGCAAACCGAAGTACTTTGTAGCCATCATAACAGACTGTTGATATGAATTACAGTCCAAATCCATCATCAAAGTTCTTGAGCTGCTTAAGAACTTCATGTTCTGAATTTGGAGGGTTGCATTCCACATTTACTCCCAATTTGCTCTTATAATTTCCTTCACTGTTCTGGGAAGATGATTTATAAGATTTTGCAGTGTTCTTGTGGACATGTGTGTTCATCAGCCAAAAGCTTGTTAGTAATGTCTGGTAGTGATGTAGGTGATGTGGAGATGTTCCTGGGGTGCAGTTATTGTTCACATTCATCCCAAAGGTGTTCAGTAGGATTGAGATCAGAGCTCTATAGCAGGCCACCTAAGATCTTCCTCGTCAAACCATATCTTTATGGAGCTCGCTTTGTGCATTGCCATGGAACAGATTCGGTTTTGAACACAAAATCTTATTCTACGGCATCCCAAAGATGTCCTGTACAATTGTGTGCCTCCAGCTTTGGAGAAGAATGCATGTGGTACTGCAGGAAAGGTCAGGTGTCCCGATAATTACTTACTAGGAGATGTATTTCCAGGCAAGTGAGACCACTGAACGTTCAAACCCACGTTCCTGGAGTCGATGTTCTCACTTGTCAAATTCTTCTCTTTTTTTTTCCAGGAAGCAGCGCTGAAGACCTTGGGAGCTGAAGGACTTTTCCTTTTCTCATCTCTGGATGCCGATCACGACCTCTATCTCAGTCCCGAGGAGTTTAAACCAGTCGCGGAAAAGCTTACAGGTTCGCTCTTTTCGTTTTGCTCAACAACCAAACGTGGTCACATCACGCTCTGAAACGGCGTGATCTCATCTCGCGTTCTTCTGTTTACAGGCGTCTCTCCTCCGGTGGAGTCCGAAGAGGAGTTCGACGCCGACCCGAACGGAGAGACGCTCACGTTTCACGCGGCCATGCAGCCGCTTCTGCTCGAGACCATGACCAAGAGCAAGGACGGCTTCCTGGGGGTAAAACTTCATTCCCCTAGAAAAATCAGCGTATCGCAATTTGTTCCTCATAAAACTAAATGTTTCTCTGTTTGTGACCCAGAATTTTAACAATCCAGTTTATCTTCTCTAGGTTTCCCACAGCGCGCTAAACGGCCTGCGTTCGTGGAAGAATCCTGCCGTTCCGTCCTCCACCTTCTCGGCTGCTCAGTTCCGGATCTTTCTGCCCCCCAAGGGTAAAGGGGAACCGGGGGATACGTGGTGGATCATCTCTAGCGATCTCAATATCTTCACTGGATATCTGCCCAACAATCGGTACCACCCTCCTGCCCCACGCGGCAAAGAGGTACGTCCTGCGTCCTCTGAGCTTTCGGCCAATCAATAAGTGTGATTTATTGTTTGTTTATTGATCCATGTTATGACTCGGGGAAACGATCCGACATCCTGCTTAGTGGTTGTCTCGTATATTTTCTCGTATTTTCTCACCTCACCTACATCAGCACCTGAGTTTACTAACATCCTTGTAACTGAATGAATCTCCACAAAATCTAGTAGAACATCTTCCCATAAGATTATAGGATTATTATTATTATTATTATTATTAAGAGCAAATAGAGACTTAAACTAGAATGCAATGCACAAAATCTCTTCCACATGACTTCTTAAAACGCTCCTCTGTTTTCCTCTGGCTTTCTCAGGTCCTGATCCACACCCTGCTCAGCATGTTTCATCCTCGCCCTTTTATCAAATCTCGCTTCGCTCCTCAGGGAACTGTTGCCTGCATCCGAGCCGTCAGCGACTTTTACTACGACATTGTGTTCAGGTATCGAGCTTTGCGGCACTGATTCGAACCCATCAGCAGTTTTTTTTCCCCCTCTCCCGAGTTAATTGTTCAAGATGGCCACAAGGGTCGATGCTAAGCTAGAATTTCAAGAATGTTCTGGTCTGAAGCACAGTGTGAATGTAATATTACATAACCACTCGTGATGGCCATTCAGCCACATGATGGAATAAAATGAATAAATGTATGTGTATAGATGTTCATATCTCCTTAGGGGTAGACTGATGAAAAGAACCGTTGACCTTCTGACCATTAACCCAGAGACTTAATGACTGAGTTTCTTCTTCCAAACGAATTTGCATTTACATGTATTATGACTTGGTTTGCCCACAGTGTGATCTTTCTGACAGAAAATATTGTTTCTGGTCCTTTGTGTAGACACGTTTAACGTGTCGAGGTGCTCGAACACAGCAATGATGGAACTGTAATGGATGGACATTCTGTGATTAGGAGATGAGTATTGGTTCCCTTTAGAGTCTGATTCCTCTCAAGGTTTCTTCCTCATGAAATCTCAGGGATAGTGTTGAGGGCCTTGCTTAACGTCCCAGCAGTGGTAGTTTGGCAATGCTAAGGCTTAAACCCCTGACCTTCTGATCAGTAACCCAGAACTTTAAACCACTGAGCTCTAACTTCCAATTGTAATGGTTAAGAGGGGGATTTGGTGCTACTTCATGCATCCTCAGTTATTTACACTGTTAAAGAGATTAAGGCAGAGCAAGAAAGCACCCATCACCGTGCTTCATTTGGTTACGGAAGTCGTCACAGTGCTGCATAGTACCCGCTTGAGAAAAACGTCTCCAAAGAATTTGATTTGAGGGAAGATGAACCTCGTTTTTACCATATAGACACATTCTTCTGTAGTCGTTGTTGCTGCTGTTGTTCTTGATGTTCAGTTTCAGACTTGGTTCAGATCCTGGATCTGATTGTTAGCCAGACTTCATTTAGGATGATAAAGTTTTTGTTCCTGTTTTATTTATAGCAACATCACAGCTTGCAGACGCTTTAGAGATATGAAGGATACAACACTTCTATAGAAAATCAAGAGAAACTCGAGATTGGCCAAAACGTAGTGTTTTATGTCGCATTTAAAATACACCCTTAATGTCCCTCATTACCATGAATGCAGAAGTTTATTCATCTTTAGTACCTGCCTGATCATGCATTTAAAACTGCTTTAAATCACGACCCAGGGTTTGTTTTAACAGTTTTACTAAATTGCTTCACGTGAGGTGATGATAAAATATCCTAACGAACGTCCCATGACGTCACAATCCACATGTGTACAAACCGTGTTTATGTCTCGGACCTCAGGATACACGCCGAGTTCCAGCTGAACGACGTTCCTGATTTCCCCTTCTGGTTCACGCCCGGTCAGTTCGCCGGCCACATCGTGCTCTCTAAAGACGCTTCTCACGTCCGGGACTTCCATCTGTACGTCCCAAATGACAAGTAAGTACCTTTTTTTTTTTTTTTTTTTTTTTTTTTTTTTATGAAAACATGACCACACGCTTAAGAAGTTTTGTGGACACCTGACTATAAGATTATGTGGTAGATTCCACATTTAGTCCCCATTTGCTGGTATAATAAGCTCCACTATTCTGGGAAGAAGTTCCACTACATTTTGTGGAGAAGTGTGAGATCTATTCGGACACAAGGGTGTTAGTAATGTTAGGTGCTGATGGAGCTGAGGTGAGGAGGTTCCTGGTGTACAGTCAGCATTTACGTTCAATAGGGTTTAGAGCTCTATAGTGGGAGGTCTTCCACGTCAACCAAAGTAAAGCATATCTTCATAGAGCTGGCTTTAGGGGCATTGGCATGCTGGAACAGGTTTGGGTCTCCTACTTCAAGTAAAGGGAAAATTTCATGCTACAGCATCCGCAGATGTCCTACACAATTGTGTTCCTCCGATTTTGTGCTAACATCATGTCAGGTGTTCCGATAATTATGGAAATGAAATGTTGTCTTCAGAAGAAGCTGAGATGTTGCTCAAATGACCTCGATCCTGCAGCTATTGAACGCAGCTTGTAGATGAATCTGATTTGTTCCTCATAGATCTCTGAATGTCGATATGGAGTGGCTGTACGGTGCCAGTGAGAGCAGCAACATGGAAGTGGACATCGGTTACCTGCCTCAAGTACGTAAACCTTCACAAAACACGCATCCGAAAAGGTCCTAATCCGAGAAGAAAAGAGTCTTAGATGCTAGAAATGAACTTTGTTGTCCCGGACCTGCTCTCACAATAGGTTTTGAAGTAGAGTTCGACAGATAGTGGATTTTACCGATAGCTAGGTTGGATCGTACTTGCCGTTAACCGATTAATCAACCAATATATTTTATATTGGATTAAAAAATACACTACGTTAAATAGTAGAGAGCTTTATTACTAAATAAAGCCTGTATTGAATCATTAAAATGTGCTATATGAAAAAAATATTAATCAATAAATAGAATTATATAATGAAGTTATAAATAATAAATATAATATAGTGCTCTCCGTGCAGCGTGCAGTCTCGCGTGCAAAAACAAACAGCATGTGGTGTCAGCGATTCGCCTCTAGAGGCCGCTCTTTAAGCATCAGTAAACCAGAAGTCGGAAAAACTTCTGGTATGGATTTTTGCCGATAGTTGGAACTATCGGTGCCGATTATTCTGGATATAAACGATTAATTGGTCAACTTCTCGTCTCTAGGTTGCGTGTTGAATGGAATATTTCAGGCAGTGGTTTCAGGGTGGACAATATTTGGTCGTTTCTTTTTTGTTTGTTTGTGACGTTGCAACCATAGTTACATTTAGTCAAATTCTCTTAATAAAGGTGCTAAATTTACATTATATGGACAAAAGTTTGTGGACATCTGACCATAACATTGCTTCTTTTATACACATTAAGTTTCCATTTGCTTTTATAATAAGCTTCATTGTTCTGGAAGATTTTCCAGTAGATTTTGTGGAGATTCATTCAGCCATAAGGTTGTTAGTAAAGTCAGGAACGGAACAGAACAGAACCTGAGTTAGGTGATGTGAGGAAGCCTGGGGTGCAGTCAGCATTGTCATGCTGGAACAGATTTGGGTCTCCTAGTTCAAGTAAAGGGGAAACTTTCATCCTATACTTTTTGTTTGTTCCTCCAACTTTGTGGTAGCAGTTTGTGGAAGAACCACATATGGCTGGAAAAGTCAGGTGTCCCAATACTTTTGTCAAGTATATTTTACACACAACACGCATTATACGTATATATAGACAAAAAAAAAAAAAAAATTATATATATATATATATATATATATATATATATACAGTGAGGAAAATAAGTATTTGAACACCCTGCTATTTTGCAAGTTCTCCCACTTAGAAATCATGGAGGGGTCTGAAATTGTCATCGTAGGTGCATGTCCACTGTGAGAGACATAATCTAAAAAAAAAAATCCAGAAATCACAATGAATGATTTTTAAACTATTTATTTGTATGATACAGCTGCAAATAAGTATTTGAACACATGTCTATCAGCTAGAATTCTGACCCTCAAAGACCTGTTAGTCTGCCTTTAAAATGTCCACCTCCACTACATTTATTATCCTAAATTACATGCACCTGTTTGAGGTCGTTAGCTGCATAAAGACACCTGTCCACCCCATACAATCAGTAAGAATCTAACTACTAACATGGCCAAGACCAAAGAGCTGTCCAAAGACACTAGAGACAAAATTGTACACCTCCACAAGGCTGGAAAGGGCTACGGGGAACTTGCCAAGCAGCTTGGTGAAAAAAGGTCCACTGTTGGAGCAATCATTAGAAAATGGAAGAAGCTAAACATGACTGTCAATCTCCCTCGGACTGGGGCTCCATGAAAGATCTCACCTCGTGGGGTCTCAATGATCCTAAGGAAGGTGAGAAATCAGCCCAGAACTACACGGGAGGAGCTGGTCAATGACCTGAAAAGAGCTGGGACCACCGTTTCCAAGGTTACTGTTAGTAATACACTAAGATGTCATGGTTTGAAATCATGCATGGCACGGAAGGTTCCCCTGCTTAAACCAGCACATGTCCAGGCACGTCTTAAGTTTGCCAATGACCATTTGGATGATCCAGAGGAGTCATGGGAGAAAGTCATGTGGTCAGATGAGACCAAAAAAGAACTTTTGGGTCATAATTCCACTAAACGTGTTTGGAGGAAGAAGAATGATGAGTACCATCCCAAGAACACCATCCCTACTGTGAAGCATGAGGGTGGTAGCATCATGCTTTGGGGGTGTTTTTCTGCACATGGGACAGGGCGCCTGCACTGCATTAAGGAGAGGATGACCGGGGCCATGTATTGTGAGATTTTGGGGAACAACCACCTTCCCTCAGTTAGAGCATTGAAGATGGGTTTGAGGCTGGGTCTTCCAACATGACAATGACCTGAAGCACACCGCCAGGATAACCAAGGAGTGGCTCTGTAAGAAGCATATCAAGGTTCTGGCGTGGCCTAGCCAGTCTCCAG
This sequence comes from Silurus aristotelis, assembly GCF_946808225.1. NCBI lineage: Eukaryota > Metazoa > Chordata > Actinopteri > Siluriformes > Siluridae > Silurus > Silurus aristotelis. The sequence continues at coordinate 31,257,344 of NC_139579.1, forward strand.
ACCTAAACCCAATAGAGAATCTTTGGAGGGAGCTCAAACTCCGTGTTTCTCAGCGACAGGCCAGAAACCTGACTGATCTAGAGAAGATCTGTGTAGAGGAGTGGGCCAAAATCCCTCCTGCAGTGTGTGCAAACCTGGTGAAAAACTACAGGAAACGTTTGACCTCTGTAATTGCAAACAAAGGCTCCTGTACCAAATATTAACATTGACTTTCTCATGTGTTCAAATACTTATTTGCAGCTGTATCATACAAATAAATAGTTTAAAAATCATATATTGTGATTTCTGGATTTTTTTTTTAGATTATGTCTCTCACAGTGGACATGCACCTACGATGACAATTTCAGACCCCTCCATGAATTCTAAGTGGGAGAACTTGCGAAATAGCAGGGTGTTTAAATACTTATTTTCCTCACTGTGTATATATAAATATATATATATATATATAATTTGATCTAGATGGAGTTGAGAGCGGCAGGACCGTCCACACCCTCCGTGATCTACGATGAGCAGGGGAAGGTGATCGACAGTCTGGAGGATGGAGGAGAACCCATCCAGTTTGTGTTCGAGGAGATTCGCTGGAGCAGAGAGATCAGCCGGGACGAGGCAGCGGGTCGCATCGAGGTCACCTTTTATCCTTTCAAAAAGGTAAACACTCTCTCTCTCTCTCTCTCTCTCTCTCTCACGTACCACATCAATTACTCTTACATTCTTTCTTATTAATTCTCTTCTTGTCTCCGCTCTGCACTACCCCCCTTTTCCACAGGTGGCGTATTTTCCTTTCTCAGAGGCCTTCAGCAGGGCAGATGCAGAGGGGAAACTGGTTCACTCCATCCTGCTGTGGGGAGCACTGGACGATCAGTCCTGCTGAGGTCAGAACATCTTTTTTTATCTATTTCTCTGTCTGTGTCTGACTCTCTCTGTCTACATGTCTGTCTTTCCCTGTCGGTAAAAAAGTTTAAATATAATGGTTGGAGTTTCTGTGGTAAGGATGTGACTTTTCTGCTTTCTGACTTGAACTTATTAGCGTTTGTACAGGTCTTTTGTCCTGGTTTGTGTCTGGGTCTTTAGTCTCGGTTTTGGTCTGGGTGTTTATTTTTGGTCTGGGTCTTTAGTCTCGGTTTGGGTCTGAGACTTTGGTCTGGGTGTTTATTTTTGATCTGGGTCTTTAGTCTCGGTTTGGGTCTGAGACTTTGGTCTGGGTGTTTATTTTTGGTCTGGGTCTTTAGTCTCGGTTTGGGTCTGAGACTTTGGTCTGGGTGTTTATTTTTGGTCTGGGTCTTTAGTCTTGTTTTGGTTTGAGTCTGGGTCTTTTGTCTTGGTTTGGTTCTGGGTCTGGGTGTTTAGTTTTGGTTTGGGTCTTTGGATATGGGTATTTGGTCTTGGTCTGGGTTTTTTAGTCTTGAGTTGGGCCTGGGCCTGTGTTCTGGTTCTTTAATCTTGGCTTAGGTCTGGGTGTTTAGTTTTGGTCTGTGGTTCTGGGTTTTTAGTGTTGGGTTGCGTTTGAGCCTTTGGTCTGGGTGTTTAGTTTTGGTCTGTGGTTCTGGGTTTTTAGTGTTGGGTTGCGTTTGAGCCTTTGGTCTGGGTGTTTAGTTTTGGTTTGGGTTTTTGGGTTGGGTTACTGAGATGTTATGAAATGTTTATAAGTGGATATCTGGTTACTCAAATGTATACTCTGTTGTGTGTGTGTGTGTGTGTGTGTGTGTGTGTGTGTGTGTGTGTGTGTGTTCATCAAATAACAGGTTCGGGGCGAACTCTCCGGGAGACCGTCCTGGAAAGTTCGCCCGTCCTGGCCTTGCTCAACCAGAGCTTCATCAGCAGCTGGTCTCTCGTCAAAGAGCTGGAGGACCTGCAGGTGAAACGAATCACATTTTCCTATTTGTTCTGTCCAAAAAAACAAAAACAAAAAAAAAGTTGGGGAAGGTTTTCAGAAGTCCTTTAATTTACCCTTTTTTAATTGTATTAATTACTTTCTGACCAATCAGGTCTTGTGTTAGAAAGAAAAAAACGACATGGAATTTGGTTGAAAATAAGTTTAGATGTTCGATTCTCCATGTTCTAACTTTGCTGTGTAGAGAACGTGGAACGTCACATCGATGAGACTAGCAGAGCTGTAGGTTAAGGCATTGGACTTCTGATTGGAGTTTAAATCCCAGCACCACCAAGCTGCAACTGCTGGGCCCCTGAGCAAGGCCCCTGACCCTCAACTGTTTGGTTGTAAGTCGCTCTGGATGAGGGCGTCTGCCTTGAATGGAGGAGGTGGTATCTCAGTGGTTAAATTCTCAGTGGACTTTAAAACAGAAGATCATGAGTTTAAATCTTAACACCACCAAGCTGCCACTGCTGGGCCCTTTAGCAAGGCCCTTAACTCTTACCTGCTTGGTTAAGTAAATAAGAGATAAAGGCCTTGCTAAAGGGCCCAACAGCTTACCTTCTAACCCTAACCCTTGATCAAGGGCCCCGAAAGTGACATATTATTATTATTATTATTATTATTATTATTATTATTATTATTATTAAACAGACCTTCATGAGCTCTGTCCATATCAGTAATCAGTAATAATAATATTAATATGCCACTCTTGGTGCCCTTGATAAAGGCCCTTAACTCTCACCTGCTTGGTTGAGTAAATGAGAGATAAGGGCCTTCCTAAAGGGCCCAACAGTGGCTCAACAGTTTACCTCCTAACCCTTACCCTTGATAAAGGGCCCCAAGAGTGGCTTATTATTATTATTATTATTATTATTATTACACAGACCTTCATAAGCTCTGTCCGTAATCAGTAATAATAATTGTAATAATAATATGAATATGCCACTCTTGGGGCCCTTGATCAAGGCCCTTAACCCTCTGTGCTCCAGGGGGTGCTGTTTTGTGGGGGGAAAAATTTCCTTTGAGCTGTAAAAAGTAAATGTGACGAGTATAAAGCATCTTTCTTTCTTTTTTCATCCTGCAGGCCGATGAAAAGAATCTGGACTTGAATCAGAAGGCACGTTTACACCTGGAGCAGTACAGCTTTCCCGTGGAAATGATGGTGGCCCTGCCCAATGGCACAGTGGTGCGTTCTGGGATTTTAGTTTGCTACGTGTTGCGAATGCATTCTGCCAACATATTTTCCATCCAATAAAAACACACCCAATGTACTGCAAATGTAGGATACGCCCATATATGGTCATGCCCATATATGGTACAATAAGGCAACGTCAAACTTTCCGGGAATTGACGTGAATTCATGTAGTAAATAACATATTTACACTATATGGTTGAAAGTTTGTGGACACCTGACCTTTTTTTGGAGCTTCTCATTCCACATTTGGTCCCCAGTTCCTGTTATAAAAACCTCCACTCTTCTAGGAAGATGTTCCTCTAGATGTTGTGGAGATCCTTTTAGTCACAAGTCATCCCAAATGTTGTAAGGTTTAGAGCTCTATAGCAGGAGATCTTCCACTCCAACCCATAAAAAGCAGATCTTCATGGAGCTGGCTTTGGGCACATGGGCATGTTCATGCTGGAAGAGGTTGAAGTGAAAGAAGTTCACCACATCCAATACAATCAGTTTCTTTCAATACTTTTGCTCATTCACTGTATCTCTTTTCTAGATATGATCGATTCATCTCAGTTTTCTATTTCTTCTTAGGTCCACCACATCAACGCTAACAACTTCTTGGACCAGACCTCCATGAAGCCAGAGGATGAATCCGGGTTCAGCTTCTCGACCGGTTTCGAGGACCCGTCCACCTCCCTGTACGTCCGCTTCCTCCAGGAGGGACTGGACAAGGCCAAAGTTTACCTCCAGTCATCGTAAACACACACACACACACACACACACACACACACCGTCCATCATCTCTTACACACGTGTGTGAATAGGGTCTTCTCTCCTGGACCTTGTGCTGAATTGAATTCTGGGAATTTCTCTGCTGGGGATATAGCAAAGTTGTGACTGCAGGTTTTTCTACATACATTCGAGTACCGTGAATACGATAACACTTTTTTTTTTTGTGACCTGATGATGGTTCTGAAACTTTATTGATCAAACAAGATGTTTTTTCCTTTCATCTCCGAGGCAGAAAAGAGGCATTTTATATTTACCTCTTTTTCCTCCCTATTTAATTTTTTATCTCTAAATGATGGCATCTAAGTGGCATCCTGGGAAATCTCTTCACATGTTCCTCAACCAGACACAAAGTTCCATATTTATACACAAAAGTTTGTGGACACCTGGTCTCTTCTGGGAAGATGTTCCTCTAGATTGTGTGGAGATACTTTCAGCCACATAGGTGTTAGTAAAGCCAGGTACTGATGTAGGTGAGGTAAGGAAGTTCCTGGAGTGCAGAGTTCACATTCATCCCAAAGGTGTTCAATAGATTTGGAGCTCTGTAGCTGGAGATCTTCTACTACAACCCATGTAAAGCAGATCTTCATGGAGCTGGCTTTGTGCTGGAACAGGTTTGGGTCTCCAAGTTCAATCGAAGGAAATATTTCTGTAGATGTCCTGTGCAGTTGGCTGGGAAACACCATTGTGGTTGAAGGAATCTCCACAAATCTCCAAAATCTGGTGGAACAGCTTCCTAGAAGAGTGGAAGTTTATTATAACAGCAAATGGAGATTCGATGTGGAATTGGATGCTCAAAAAGTAGCACAATTTAATGGTCAGGTGTCCACAAACGTTTGTCCATACAAGTGTATTGAAAATATTTATAATTTTTTTTTTTTAAGGAGAAACGTTGTCCGTCGTCCTCGTCGCCATTTTTCAAATGTTTCCGGCAAACCTGCGATGTTTTGGAAGCCGTAAATTTCTTTTCTAGTTCTTCGAACGAATGCTGCGATGTCGAGGAAAAGGTTTTTTTGTCACACGGCTTTCCTCAATTTTACACTACAACTAAAAAAAAAAAGCAGAAAAAAAAAAAATCCAACAAAGTAAAATAGAAAAACAATCAAAAAAGTATTTCGATTTATGAGGACGCAGACGAAATCGGATCTTGCAGGAAGCACGAGGACCGTATTTCTTCGTTCCGTTAACGTTTCATTGACGTTTCCTCGTCTCCGCTACCGGGTTCGTAGACGTCCCACGAGATCCCCTGCCCTCCTCCTATTGGTGAGGTTTTTAGATGATCGTCGTTGCAGTGAAAACCAATTGGAAAGATTTCTTACAATCCCGAAGTCACTATTGGTGGAACGTACAGTGGGGAAAATCCGGTTTTTGGCAGAAAAATATAAAAAAAATTAATTGTTAGACTCTTTTTAGTGCAGCGTTGGAGAGATCTTTAAACTCGGTTCCAAACTGAAGCCATTTCTGCCTGAGTGTATTTATAGCTTGAAGCATACAACAGATTCAAATACAATACAAGGTTTTTTTTTGTTTTACCTATTTGGTTTGGATGTTTGACAGATTTTCCCAGAATGCCCCTCCACACACACACACACACACACACACACACACACACACGGATGTGTTCGGATGGAGCAGTTTGTGACGGCCTGTTCTGAAAGCCCACTGTGGCGGGATCAAGCCTGATGTCATTGTTCCAGTCCAGAATAATATACACACACACACACACACACATTCCCTCTTTTATAACCGCTCGAGTGTCAGTGTGTTGTCTCGTCTTGTTCTCATGATCAGTATTAACTTCGTTTCCCTCAGATCTGGGATTTGAAGCGACTCCTTATTTTTGGTCCAAATGAAACCCTGAGATTTTGGATGGAAAGAATTTACTCGTCCTGAAAACATCAAACTAATGAAGATTTTCCAAATATTATATCCTTTTTTTTCCCTGTCTGAGGTAAATTTAAGCCCAAAACACTATGCTGTGTGTATGTGTATATATTTTTAAACATTATATAGACAAGAGTTTTTGGACACCTGATCATCAAGATGTTCTTATTTCTGAACATCTCATCCCACATTTAATCTCCATTTCCTCTCACAATTCCCTCCATTCTTCTCAGATAATCTACTGGATTTTGTGGAGATTTGTGAAGATTCATTCATCCACAAGGGTGTTAGTAAAGTCAGGTACTGATGTAGGTGAGGTGAGGTACCTCACCTGAGGGGAGGTCTTTAATATGGTTTAGAGCGCTGTAGCTTTACTTCACACACATGTAAAGCTGATCTTTATGGAGCTTTGCACTAATGGCTGAAAAAGTCAGGTGTTCCGACACTTTTGTTCATATTCTCTGAGGGCACAGTTGTTTATAGATCGATGGCGTTTATTCCAAGATGGCTGCCATCATTTATTTACAGCTGACAGAAGTCCTGTTCGGTTCTAACACAATCCGAGTGGTTTCTTTAAACACCAGATGTGGTTTGAGGAGACAATTTACACTAAACTTTTGTAAAGTAGAAAAAATTCATTAGCTCACACCAGTGTAAACACAAACAGACTTTTTGACACGATCATGTGACCCTGTTCATCAATCGAGTCCACTGTAGGATTTCTCTCCCTGTATGAATGTATTTGTTATAGAGTGCCTGAAAATAAACTGCTTTTCTACATATTATTTTTGTTTAATGTCATTTATGGATTGATTTATTTGATTTGAGACTGGTTCCACATGAACAGCCTTAAAATCCATGAGGTAACTGTAGAAGGTGGACGTTTTTTTTCCTCAGTTGCTTTGGATCGTTTCTCAGATCAGAAATTAAATTCTCAAAACTACTTCCACATCATGTGGTCACTTGTTGATCATTTAACCGATTGCGGACAAGTGTGCGAGTTTCCTACATTATCAATTCTCACCTGAATCGTCTCAACCCCCAAAACATCTCAGCAACAGTGAATGCAAAAAAAAAAAAAAGGTTAAACCAGTTGTCATCTCAAGATTCAACTTCTTATTGTGATTGTGTTGAAGTGATGAATTGTGCAGATGAATCTTGAATGTCACTAGGAGAGGAAACTGCTTCAAATCAACCAATAATCAACTGGTTCTCTAAAACCGGTCAAAGGTGAAACTCGTGAACCTTCAATTGGCGACAGCAAAATAGAATTATGATTTCTGAAACTGGATGAACAACCAGGAAATGACCAAACAATAGTACAGTACAAGTGCGAATCCTGTCTGATCTCTTACAATCAATATACAGTAATGTGTACATTTGTGCTGCTGAAATTCATAGATGTCCTACAGAAGAAATTCAGCCTTGTGCAATTCAATCATTGTAACCCAACCAGTAATTTACATCAGGAAATACTGAAACTGTGCGCCATCACACTGACAACACGACCAAACATTTTGATCTTGTTTGTGAACAATGACAAAAGGATTGACCAGTCTGGTGGCAATCAGAGTTCATTGACACAAATACTTACTTTTGAGAGATGAACTAAGAAAAGTACTGGGTTTTGCAAGTAATCCAATGTGTGGTGCTGTTTGTACAAATTGTTTAGAGAAATGCCAAGTCAAAAAGCTTTTATTGTCATTTCAACCATATACAGTGAGGAAAATAAGTATTTGAACACTCTGCTATTTTGCAAGTTCTCCCACTTAGAAATCATGGAGGGGTCTGAAATTGTAATCGTAGGTGCATGTCCACTGTGAGAGACATAATCTAAAAAAAAAAAAATCCAGAAATTACAATGTATGATTTTTAACTATTTATTTGTATGATACAGCTGCAAATAAGTATTTGAACACCTGTCTATCAGCTAGAATTCTGACCCTCAAAGACCTGTTAGTCTGCCTTTAAATTGTCCACCTCCACTACATTTATTTTCCTAAATTAGATGCACCTGTTTGAGGTCGTTAGCTGCATAAAGACACCTGTCCACCCCATACAATCAGTAAGAATCCAACTACTAACATGGCAAAGACCAAAGAGCTGTCCAAAGACACTAGAGACAAAATTGTACACCTCCACAAGGCTGGAAAGGGCTACGGGGAAATTGCCAAGCAGCTTGGTGAAAAAAGGTCCACTGTTGGAGCAATCATTAGAAAATGGAAGAAGCTAAACATGACTGTCAATCTCCCTCAGACTGGGGCTCCATGCAAGATCTCACCTCCTGGGGTTTCGATGATCCTAAGGAAGGTGAGAAATCAGCCCAGAACTACACGGGAGGAGCTGGTCAATGACCTGAAAAGAGCTGGGACCACCATTTCCAAGGTTACTGTTGTACACTAAGACGTCATGGTTTGAAATCATGCATGGCACGGAAGGTTCCCCTGTTTAAACCAGCACATGTCCAGGCACGTCTTAAGTTTGCCAATGACCATTTGGATGATCCAGAGGAGTCATGGGAGAAAGTCATGTGGTCAGATGAGACCAAAATGGAACTTTTGGGTCATAATTCCACTAAACGTGTTTGGAGGAAGAAGAATGATGAGTACCATCCCAAGAACTCCATCCCTACTGTAAAGCATGGGGGTGGTAGCATCATGCTTTGGGGGTGTTTTTCTGCACATGGGACAGGGCGCCTGCACTGTATTAAGGAGAGGATGACCGGGGCCATGTATTGCGAGATTTTGGGGAACAACCTCCTTCCCTCAGTTAGAGCATTGAAGATGGGTCGAGGCTGGGTCTTCCAACATGACAATGACCCGAAGCACACAGCCAGGATAACCAAGGAGTGGCTCTGTAAGAAGCATATCAAGGTTCTGGGTTGGAATAGCCAGTCTCCAGACCTAAAACCAATAGAGAATCTTTGGAGGGAGCTCAAACTCCGTGTTTCTCAGCGACAGGCCAGAAACCTGACTGATCTAGAGAAGATCTGTGTGGAGGAGTGGGCCAAAATCCCTCCTGCAGTGTGTGCAAACCTGGTGAAAAACTACAGGAAACGTTTGACCTCTGTAATTGCAAATAAAGGCTCCTGTACCAAATATTAACATTGACTTTCTCAGGTGTTCAAATACTTATTTGCATCTGTATCATACAAATAAATAGTTATAAAATCATACATTGTGATTTCTGGATTTATTTTTTAGATTATGTCTCTCACAGTGGACATGCACCTACGATGACAATTTTAGACCCCTCCATAATTTCTAAGTGGGAGAACTTGCAAAATAGCAGGGTGTTTAAATACTTATTTTCCTCACTGTTTACTGTAGCTGACGCAGTACACAGTGAAATGAGACACTCTTCCTCCAGGACCCTGCTGCTACATTAAACAACATAAAGCTACATAACAGAAAACACAGAGCTGAGGACTAGTAAGTGTCCTCGGCACATAAAGTGCAACCAGTGCACAAGACAACACAACAGTGTAGGACAAATACACAAGACACAAAAAAGCACTGCCAGTAAACCTACTGTTTGTTATACAGTAAACATTTGTGTACTAAGAATACAATATGGTGGTGATGAAGACATGGAAGTGTGAAGTGAGTATGAGTGTGTGTTTAAGCTTAGGTTGTGCAGATCATTAACACAGTTTAGTTCTGTGTGTTGAGGAGCCTGAGGGCTTGGGCACATCGCTTTCCCAATGGTAGAAGAGTGAAGTATGTGTGTGACGGGTGTGTGCGGTTGTCCACAATGTTGCTGGCTTTGCGGATGCAGCTTGTGGTGTAAATGTCAGTGATAGAGAGATGAGAGACTAATGATTTTCTCAGCTGTCCTCACTACCCTCTAAAAAAGCCTGAGGAAAGCCCATCTCCCTCCCACACATCCTGACTATGTTCTACAGAGGGACCACTGAAAGCATCCCAAGCAGCTGCATCACTGCCTGATTAAGGGGAACTGCACCGTCTTGGATCGCAAGACCCCATCTTGCGATCCAAGACGGTGCAGTTCCCCTTAATCAGGCAGTGATGCAGCTGCTCGGGATGCTTTCGGTGGTCCCTCTGTAGAACATAGTCAGGATGTGTGGGAGGGAGATGGGCTTTCCTCAGGTTTTTTTCAGGAAGTAGAGACGCTGCTGGGCTTTCTTTGTGATGGAGCTGGTGTTGAGCTACCAAGTAAAGTTTTCTGCCAGATAAACACCAAGGAATTTGGTGCTCTTGACGATCTCCACTGAGGATCCATCGATGATCAGTGGAGAATGGCCACTCTGTGCTCTCCTGAAGTCAACAACCATCTCTTTAGTTTTGTCAACGTTTAGAGACAAGGTTGTTGACATCATCCGTGGAGCGGTTTGGATGATACGCAAATCGCATGGGGTCCAGTGAGGGTGGTAGCAGGGTCTTGATGTGCCTCATGACCAGCCTCTCGAAGCCTCTTCATCATGATGGGTGTCAGTGCGACAGGACAATAGACATTGAGGCAGGAAACTGTAGAATTTTTCGGCACGTATTTTTCTAGCGAGTTCTACACATATTCTCTAACCTTGTGTTTAAGAGCATCTGATCACATGCACATTATCAACTTGTGCTGTTAATATCATGAGCAGCAGCTACGCTAATTCCTCTCTACTGCTTCTCTTTCTCTCCCCATCCTAAAGCATCCTGAGGTTGCTCCAGCCCCAGTCACGTCGCACTTTATGAAGATTACAGACCTTTAAATAAGTAGATGCCCACAAACATCCTAAACCATCTAAAGACAATTGGATCCCACTTAATGTGGAGTTTTGACATTGGACCTCCCTGAGTGTTTAAAGGCTCTGGCATGGAGAAGCTGGTGTTGGATCTGTGATGATCGCAGATGTTGAGTTATTTTATAAGTTGCTCAGTAGCTTCTGGTTTTATAACCACAAATGACTGTATAAGACTGTAGAAAGAACATCACTTATAATCTTATACTCCAGTACTCATGTTAGTTCTCACTCTCCAGTGTTCTGTATTGTTTAAAGATTTATGATCAAACTCTTGATGTCACCCAAATGAGGATGTTTTTCCCTTTTGAGTCTGGTTCCTCTCAAGGTTTCTTCCTCATAACATCTAAGGGAGTGGTTCTTTCACCACAGTCACTATGGCTGCTCATCAGGGATAAATACACACCGTTCACCTTCACTGTTAAATTCTGTAAAGCTGCTTTGAGACAATGTCTGTTGTGAAAAGCACAATAGAAATAAACCTGACTTGACTTGAGTAGTTTATTAGAGAAACAGCGCATGTAGGATGTTTTGGAGACAAGGTGAGGGAGGTGTGATTGAGATGGTTTGGACATGTGCAGAGGAGGGACATGGGGTATATCAGTAGGAGAATGCTGAGGATGGAGACACCAGGAAGGAGGAAACGAGGAAGACCAAAGAGGAGGTTTATGGATGTGGTGAGGGAAGACATGCAGGTTTGAAGTTGGTTTGAAAGTGGCAGATGTAGAGGAGAATGAGAGCAGCCGAAAGAAGAAGAGTAAATATTAAAGACGATTCAAGAAATGCTCCAAAGCAACTGAGAGAATGGTTTAGGACTCCGGTCACCATGAAAGGTTTTACACTCAAGTCTCTGTCAATGAACAGCTGTAAAACCTTAACAATGTTAGAACTGTAATAAATGGACATTTGGTGTTGAGGTTCCTTTTTGAGTCTGGTTCCTCTCAAGGTTTCTTCCACATCCCATCACAGGAAGCTTTTCCCTCACCACAGTCACCACTAGCTCACTTATTAGATAAGTAGGATGCGTTTCTGACGGTCGACTTTATATTCCTGATCTATTAGTTTGTGTAAAGCAGATTGAAGAGAATGTTCATCCAAAAAAACATTGAATTGAAAACACCACAATTAATTTTGAAGATTCACATTTATTCATCGTTTTACATATGAGGTGGTATCGAAAGGTTTCGAGACGTTTCGTAACACACCAGCAGATGGCAGCACAAGGCTGCACGCACAGTCACAGGGAGCAGAAACCTTCATAAGTCAGTGTGTTAAAAGTGCAACTGGTGCTATTCTGATCACATGCGCCCCCTGTCACCGAGCTCCTCCTCTCACGTGAATTTATCTCACTTCAGCACCCAAACTACTCCACGGATTCGGCTCTTGCGGACTTTCGCCCTCTTAGCAGAGATGAAGATCCAGCTCGGAAATCGCTTTAAAAAGAAGACTTCCAGGACACATTCCTGGAGCGCTGTATTGCTGTGCAAGGGGACTATTTTTGAAGGTGAAAGTGTGGAAATGTAGATAAATGAAGTATTTTCTTGTAAACAGAGCAAGTTTTAAAACTTTGTGATACCACCCCATATGCGTGTGTATATATATATATATTAGTTACAGTGTTTTTTTTTAGAAGTCGTACACTTCCCGTTCTGTTAGTGCCAATAAGTGAAACTCCTGTACACTAGTTGTGATGTAATAATGCTTTGTGTCATACTATTATCACACTCAAAATTTGGAAGTAATATGGCCACCGATTGGTTGCAATCCAAACATTTTGTTTTTGTTTGTTTTTGGGAAGGAACGGCTGTTGTTTTTTCTCTAAAGTATAATTGATCTATAAATTGGTTATTATATTCAAACCTATATATCATTTGCTTTATTCCTATTGGTATGAGCATCAGTGCATCATTAAAGACTGTGTAAGTGCTTACAGAGGATTCAGTCTTTACTTTCACAAGGCAGCTCGGTCAAATTCCTCCCGTCGTCACGGTGTCCGAGAACAGAGACGAATCAGAACGGAAAATCGCATTTGGTACTTCTCACTCGGGCAATAGTATTAGGACACATGACTTTTCCAGCCATATGTGGTTCTTTCCCAAACTTTTACCACAAAGCTACACACACACACATACAGTTGTATTTACATCTTTAGATGCGTTTGGTAGCATGACATGTTCCGGTCACTTGAACCTGTTCTAGCATGACAATGCTCCTGGGCGCAGATCAATAAAGGTCTGGGTTGGAGTTGAGGAGCTCCTGCTATAGAGCTCTAAACCCTATTGAGATCATTGTGAATGCTGACAGCACCCCAGAACATTTTACCCCTCCTACATCAGTACCTGACTTTACTAACACCCTTGTGTCTGAATGAATCTCCACAAAATCTCTACAATCTAGTGGAACATCTTCTCAGAAGAGTGGAGCTCATTATAAGAGCAAATGGCGACTATGTGAAGAATGAGATGTTGAAAAAGGAGCACATACCAATCTAATGGTCATGTGTTCACATACTTTGGTCCATAAACAGCTGATCGATTAGATCGTTTGAAAGGGGGTGTGGCTTATCTCGAACACTATTGCCTAGTGTGTAGATCAATGTAACAGTTCCTGTTCCAGAAGGAAAAACACGAACATACAAATCTGATTCGCAACTAAGAAGCGATTTTTATGGGGACTTTTTTCAACGTTCGTAGATGGAGCTGAGCGATGATTGTGAGAGATGTTTTTGGGTGATGGAGCTCCATCGCTCTGATTCAGTCAACCCAAAAATTGTACAATTGTTCCATATATATATGATGTTCAGTCAAGAAGAAAAAGCAGGCGGATGTTCATTTCCTATCTACATCCAGGACCTCTCCTGTCATCGAGGTCAAATGGGTTGGAAATCCGAGAAGGTAAAATGTGTGTGTGTGTGTGTGGGCTAATGGGAGAAGCATTGCACACGATATCCTCAATTTATCCAATATTGCTTAACAAATTCCAACAGATCTCAGAGACAGTCTTCACTCTAATCCTCGTTCGCTACCAAACAGCCCTTTGGGAACTCAGAGCCGAGGAACACCGAGATCACCAGAAGGTCCAGGCTTCGAACTCGAGCACCCGGAAGTCGCTCTTTTCAGACAGGCTGCAGTTGTTGAAGGTGTAACACGGGCTGCTCCGGCCCACATACAGAGACTCGTCCAACCACAGGCCGAAGTGTCCACTGCGGATGAAGGGAAAAAAAAAATCTAGTTTACGTTTCTGCGCACTACACGATGTGGAGGTGAAGCGGAGATCATTAATAATGATGACAGGCCTCACGTCTAGCGGTGGATTATCACCCTTACCATGGTCACTTCCCAGCTTGGACAAGTTAAAGTGGTCATTGATGTTTGCATGAAGGTGCTGAGAAGGTCGGCTGTCATTATACAGTACAACAGTGGCCTCTAGAGGCGAATCACTGGCATAACAACTGTACAGCTTCCACTTTAGTTCATAGCTTAATTTTTTATTTTATTAAGCTTAATAAAAAGGAAAAAAATCCTTCACTCATCAACTTTAGTTAATGTTACAAATGAAATCTTACTTGAAAGCATTACCATTGCACATAAATCCAAACAGTCCTGCTTAAAAACAGCCATTTTTTTGGAATAAAGTTCAGTAATATTTAATAAAAAAAAAAAAAAAAATTTTATCCAGTGTCCATTATAAAAAAAAGAAAAAAAAAAAGAATAAAAAACTATCGGTTGATTAATCGTTTATCGGCAAATACGATCCAACCTCGGTATCGGAATCCGTAAAATCCGACCTCTAACTTCCCCCCTAAATGAGCTTTCGCAATTAAATCTAACATATTGGAACCAGGGCATTTATATAAACCTGCGATTTGAACTGCTGTTCAGAAAACTGACCAATCAGATTTGAGAATTAAAGAACGCTGTGGTGAGAATGTTTAATAACAACCACGATGTCTGTAAATATCTGGTTACAAAGCGCTCGTACCTTCCACCACCGATGGCAAAGGAGTCAAGGTCACCTTTAATGAAGAAGGAGTTTTCACCTGTCCAGTGGAAGCACTGAGAGATGGAAAGAGAGAGCGAGAGAGACATAATAGAGATAAGAGCTCAGAGACCACAATAATCCCTAACATACATTAGAGATGGTAAGATTCACTGATTCACGTCAATACGAAGGTTAATGATGTGATGCATCGATTTAAAAAAATGTGCATCGTGTAAAATCGAGGAGAAATCGATCTACGTATAAAATCTTGCTCACAAATTACAGGTCACTTTCTAAGTAATAATAATAAAGCGCATCTACTAAAATGGTATAGAAATACATCGTTTTTTTGCCGTCAAAAATGTCAAAAACGATGTATTTATATACTATTTTTAGTACGTGAATATGACGCGTCACAACAATACGGAGACCGAGGCGTGTCCTGAGAGTCACAGAGTACAGATTAACATGGCAGAGGTAGAGCTGTGACTTCTTGGTTAAATGGGGATTAGTAATGTAAACTATTTCATTTAAAAATAAGAAAAACAGAGTCTTGCATTAATTTGATGTATTCTGATGTATTTTATTTGTATAAAATATTGTGGAATATAATTTTATAAATTACTTAACCAGCAGGCATTTTATTTAAAATGATTTTAAAAAATGTAAACTCTTCAAATGTTAATAATAATGACCCGAACTGTGAAATATATATATATTTACACACACACACACACACACACACACACACACACACACACACACACACACACACACACACACACACACACACACACACACACACACACACACACACACACACACACACACACACAAGCTTTACCTTAAATCGAGGGTGTAAAAGGAAGAGGAAGGTCTCTCCAGTACCATAAAACTTGTCACTCGGGTGCAAAGGGTGAGAGAGGAAAGCACCAAACACCTGAGTGAGAGAGAAAAACATAATTCATGTGAACACAATATGGACAAAAGTATTGGGACACCTGACTTTTCCACCCAGATGTGCTTCTTCTCCAAACTGTTACCAGAAAGTTGGACAACAAAATTATATAGGATATATTTGGATTAAAACTAAGAGACCTAAACCTGTTCCAGGATGACAATGCCCCCAGTTTCATGAAGATATGCTTTCCATGGATTGGAAGATCTTCTTCTATAGAGCTCTAAACCCTATTGAAAATGAAGCCTCCTCCCCTTACCTACATCAGTATCTGACTTTACTAACACCATTGTGACTGAAGTACTCTCCACAAATCTCCAATAAATCTAGAAGAACATCTGCTAGGAAGAGTGGAGCTTCCAGAAAATCAGGACCTAATGTGGAATGGGTTTTATGGTCAGTTGTCCACAAACTTTTGTCAATTAAGTATATTTATTAGAATAAAAGCACAAATTGAGACTTTGAGCTCCAGACGTAAGTGTCTGACCTGTCCGGTGCCGTCTCGGATGAGAAGCAAAACGGGCGAATCCGAGACGCTCAGCTTCCTGTAGAGTGTTTTGAGACTGGCACCGTGTTTGCTCATGCTGTAGGCTAATCTCCATGAATAACCCACGGTGCGAGGAGGAAGCTCGGCCGACAGCTGAGGACACAACGACAACCACATCTCTTTATATTATAGCTAGTCACTTACAATAGTGAGTACAACAGTATGGGAGCAGTGTGAGTGAATTAGCAGTATATATATATGTGTGTGTGTGTGTGTGTGTGTGTGTGTGTGTTCTGACCTCTTTGACGTGTTGTGCATTCAGAATGAGACTCTGCTTCACAATGTCACTCAGTCCATCAGGCTCTTTGTCTATAGGCAGGGACTCCTTCATCCTGCTTTCCTCTACACACACCATCTATACACACACACACACACACACACACACACACACACACACACACACACACACACACACACACACACACACACACACACACACACACACACACACAGCTGAAATATACATTTATACATAATTTGAATGTTCCTCTATACCTTCATATCGAATGTAATTAAAGGTTTTCCATCTCTTCATATTTTAACTTTTTTTTGTTGTTGTTGTTTTTAAAGCATTTTAGTTAAGAATGTGTGCAAGTGAAATAAAATTGTTCCTGATGTCTAGTTCACACCCGAGTCTGAATCTGATGCAGAAACTGATACTTTGGCTCATTTGCATTTGTGCGATTTGGTTTGGTTTTACAAAAAAAAAAAAAAAACAATAACAAAAAATTATTAAATAAATAAATAAAAATATATTTAAAAAAATATATAAAAAAAATCTGAATTTGTTCGATTTTTTTGTTGTTGTCCAAACGTAATTAAAATACTTTATTAAATTAAAATTATTACGTTATAATTCAATACTCAATTATAATAATATTACACATGTATGCATGCACTATGTATGTTTTTGTTTATGTATTATTAATTTCTCTATTAATAAGAAGATTTTTTCAGTCGATGCTCTGATATATATATATATATATATCAACCCTTGCCAAGTCAAAAATCACAAATCCCACCCGAGCACAGAACACGGTGCCAGGTTCGAAGGTCGTGGGTTCAAATCCCAGCACAACCAAGCTGCCAATAAGCGAAGCCCTTACACCTCAATTGATGAATAAATGCACAGTAAAGTAACATTTCCCCTGTACAATGAGATTCTTCCTTTGCTGTCCACAGTGAATGCTTCAAAAAAGAAACAATATATAACAATAATATCCACCAATGTGTGTGAGAAAGTCCACCATCAGTGTTCAAAATCAGCGTTGATAATCAAATAAACGTGGTAGAGCATGAGTGGAAAGAAAGAGTTCTTTAGCCTAGAAGTCCTGAATTTT
This sequence comes from Silurus aristotelis, assembly GCF_946808225.1. Classification (NCBI taxonomy): domain Eukaryota; kingdom Metazoa; phylum Chordata; class Actinopteri; order Siluriformes; family Siluridae; genus Silurus; species Silurus aristotelis. The sequence goes on from NC_139579.1 coordinate 31,274,637, forward strand.
ACACTTCTGTACCTCCAGCACTCCAGTACTAAAGCACTCAGCTGCAACAGTACTTGGTGACCTTCCTCCTGTCACACTCACCCCTGTCATTGCAAAGTGCTTTAAAAGACTGGTCCTTACCCATTTTAAAGCCTGTCTGCCACTAAATCGGGACCCATACCAATTTGCCTATCGCCTGAATAGGTCAAATGAGGACACCATTTCCACTGTACTTCATTCTGCCCTGACTCACCTGGACACCTCAGCAAACATCTCTGCAACTGGACCCTGGATTTCCTATCGAACAGACCACAGTCTGTCTGACTGAACAAGATCACCTCGTCCAGTCTTACTCTCAGCACCGGGGTTCCTCAGGGATGTGTATTTTCCCCTCTTCTATACCCCCTTTTTACCCATGACTGTGTACCTGCCTATGCCTCAAACAGCATCGTTAAGTTCGCAGATTACACCACGGTGGTGTTCCTGATCAGAGGTAATGATGAGGAGGACAATAACCTGGAACTCAACCGCAAGAAGACAAAGGAGGTCATTGTGGATATTCCTGTCTGTGCTACAGGATACTGAAGATCTGTTACCGCTGTGCCATTGCAACCGTGGTGTGTGTGTATATATATATATATATATATTAGGTCTGTTGCTATCGATTATTTTAGTAATCGAGTTTTCTATCAATTATTCCAAGGATTAATGGATTGATCTAAATAAACAGAAGAACGTTATTTCCATTTTAGAATACTTAACATTTTATTGATTAAATTTCATACAAGAATCTGTGAAAACTAATCCCGTTTAGTGCATTTAATTGCCATATTAAATCAAATACAAATACATTTATAAAAAATAAATCTTAAATTAATTAATATAAATATAACATTTTCTTTCGGCTTCTCCCATTAGGGGGCGCCACAGCGGATCATCCGCATGTTTGATTTGCCACATGTTTTTACGCTGGACGCCCCTCCTAATGCAACCCTCCCTATTTATCCGGGCTTGGGACCGGCACTGAGAGTGGCTGGGGTTGGTTCCCTGACCGGGGATCGAACCCTAGCTGCAGTGGTGAGAGCGCCGCATCCTAACCAATAGACCACCAGGGAACCTAAATTAATATAAATATCATAAATACAAATGTAAAAATACATTTCAGATTACTCTTAAAAAATTAAAAAATAAACGCACTATATGGTAATTTCTTATGTTTTAGTTTGAAACGATCGCAAACTTTGGAAACTTTGTCATTTTCTTGGCCTGGATCGTATGAAACCCCTGTTAATTAATTAAAGCTCCGCTTCAGCTTATAACAAAGCATGTAGCACTTTCTTTCATTCACACACACACACACACACACACACACACACACACACACACACACACACACACACACACACACACACACCTCCCACTCATCTGCAGTATGACCGTCTCGATGCGATTCCCCTCCTTCCTCTTCGCTGAGAATCACGAAGTCGTCTTCGTCCCACTCTGCCTCCTCTTCCTCTTCTCCTCCTTCCAGGATGCACAGGTCGGGCCAGTGCTGGCTCAGGTAGGAGTAGAGCTCGTCTGAACTGTTCCCAAAAACCAGAAGGGTACGGCAAGTTTAGCCAATGAAGACCGAAATTCACTCTTTTAAATTTTAGGGAAATAAATCGCAGTCTTCGTTCTGATTCCTAAAAACTCTACTGAGTACCACGGGATAATACGCTGTACTGCCAAAAGTATTGGGACACTCGACTTTTCCAAACATGAGTGCTTCTTCCTAAAACTGTTCCCAAACCTGTTCCAGCATCGCAATACCCCTGTGCACAAAGCCTGCTCCTTGAAGATCTGCTTTACATGAGTTGGAGTGGAAGATCTCCTGCTATCCAGCTCTATTGAACAACTTTGGGATGAATTTTTCATGCTGACTGCATCCTGATCCTCCTCACCTCACCTACATCAGTACCTGGCTTTACAAAATCCCTTGTAGCTGAATGAATCTCCACAAAATCTAGTGGAACATCTTCACAGAAGAGTGGAGGTTATTATAAGAGCCAATGGGGACTTAATGCAGAATAGGATGTTCAAAAAGCACAAAATCTTACGCCCACATGTTTAGTCACCTTTCTTGTTGCAGGATAAACCAGGCGTCTCTGCACAAAACCGTTCTGGATTTTCCGAGCTCCAGCTTCCCGAAAACCTTCTTCTTCAGAAGCTGCTTCTGACGCATCCTCACGAACATCATACAGCTGGTCCTGGTGCTGTGTCCTGCTGAAAAGGTCAGAAAGTAAGTCCAGGAGTTACAGCATGTATAAATATTCACACGCTAGCTCGCACGTCATTTACCCGAGAGCTGCTTTTCTGAACGCAGCTGTTGCCCGGTGTTGAGCTCGAGCACAAGCATCTCCAGCTGTCGCTCGACCTCCGCCATGTCTCTGCTCTCCTCGGCCTCATCCTCCAACGCTCCACGTGCCTCCGCTTCCAACTGCGCGTCACGTGTCATGGTAGAAACTGGCGTGGACGCGGTGACGCAGACGATCTGATCTTTTTTAACCTTTTTATCGTTTTGACGACGTTTCCACCTGTGACGATACAGAACCTTATCATTTTGTCATTTTAAATTTCAAAACACGTCTCAAAATAAGTTGGGACAGGGCCACGTTTACCACTGTGTAACATCTCGTCTTCTGTCCATAAACATCTGGAAACTGAGGTGACCAGTTGCTAAAGTTTAGCGAGAGGAATGTTGTTCCATATGTGTCTGATACAGGATTCTAGCTAATCAACAGTTCTGGGTGTCCTTTGTTGTATTTTTCGTTTCATGATGCGCCAAATGTTTTCAAATGGCGAAACGTCTAGACTGCATGAAGACCAGTTCAGCACCTAGATTCGCAATTAGGATTGTCTTGCTCAAATATAAAAAACCTTCAAAGGAAAAAAGACGTTTGAATGGACGCATTTGTTGCTCTAAAACCTGTATATAGCGTTCAGCATTGATTAAGCTTTTCCAATTGTGCAAGCTGCCTATTCCACAGGCACTAATGCTCTCCCATACCATCAGAGACCCTGCTTTTTAAACTGATCGCTAATAACAAGCCAGATGATCCCTCTCCGCTATTTTGTATTCTGTGTTTCTGTCCCACAGTCTTGTGCTGTTTGGCTGCACTGTTTTTTGTCTGCAGGGTTCTGAAGGAACGTTGTCTCATTTCACCGTGTACTGCGTCAGCTTTATATGGTAGAAAGGACAATAAAAGCTTCTTGACTCATGAAAACTGTGTTCACAGACAATGATTTCTGGCGGTGTTGATGAGCCCATGCAGTGATTCCCATTACAGAACCATAACTGTCAAAAGATCATGGCCATCTACCTTGAGATTTCTTTAGATTCTCTGAAACTTTTGATGATATTCTGGGGTTCATCCCTTTGTGTCCTATTATCCGCACCTGTTTCCATTCGACTCGTTAATCACGTTGCCATGAAATACCCCTTGGATTCCATCGCGGAACCCCAGAACCCTTTGACGGATCCCATTATTCCAGTGCTCATTTTAGAGCATAGTGGACCCTAAACCTGAGAACCTGAGAAGATTTCAGTTATCCAAGCTCACAGGTCCAGAGGGTAGAACTCCTGATTGCCTCCAAAGTCAAAGACATTAGCCATGAGGGGTTGTTTTTTTTTTGCGCAAGAGGAGCATAAGTGCAACCTTTAGGATGTTATCGTGGCCTAAGTGACGAGCTTCTATTAGGATCCTCCTTCTCCTCGCTTTACATGACATCCAAGAGCTTCAGTAAACATTCCCATTAAAGATTTAGATGAAGGAAATATTATATTGCAATCTGAGTGACTTGTGACTGTGGAATATTTGCTGCTTGGTATTTTTATCCTCAAGCGTCCATTTATGGCCAGTTTATGCTCAGTGAAACCTCCGATTCCTGTTCTTGGCTGACAGGATTCGGTCACGTCAATGTTGTAGGTCATGAACCTCAATGTGTTCATGAATTGTGGATGCTTTTCTGCTCTACTAGAGTTTGACCGACTGATCAACCGGCCGAATAATCAGGCAGGTTTTGGACTTTTGGGGAAAAAAAAAATATATATATATATATATATATATATCTCGATATCGATCGCACTTGAGTTGTAACGAGTGGTTCTTTTCGAGGTACTGTAGCCTCCCTGTCAGGATCAACCACTCTGCTTTTACCTGCCATGCCTTCATTATAAACACGCTCGGACATGATCCTGAACATCCTGAGAAGCTACACACCTCTGTGTCGACCTGCTGAAGTGAACGTTTGAGATGTCAGAGAAAAAGGTGACGGATGAGAGATTGTCCACCGGACAGGAGAAGAGATACTCCTCGCAGCCGTTCTCCTGCACCAGGGGGAGGGACTTATACGGGTCGAAGAAGATCTTACTGGCTGCTAGGAGCAGAATGCCAGAAACTACGCCCTGGAACAAACAAGCAGACGTAAATGAGCGGGAAATCCAAGAACGCACAATAAGCAGATTCGCAAGCCGTTACTCACTTTCCGTTCCGTAATGAAGCGACAGAACAGTTTGAGACACGGTGGGTTCGCCGGCCCCGCCCCCTGTGTGCACTCGGATGGAAGAGCCAATAGGCAGAGCTGTCCGTCAGGCAACGGCACCGCCTCCACGTCCTGGGGAAAAAGGAATATCCGTTAAAATGTAATGATTTAATTTTGTTATTTATTTACAGTAGAAACACTGTATTTTAGATCATTATTTAAAAACAAAACTCCATCATTTTTAAATATATCTTACAAATTATAATTATATAGTCACTATATGAATATTTAGTCACATTACAAATATTATTTTAATATACCTATTTAAACCAAACATTTTTTTTGTTTGTTCATAAAAAAGCTAACAAAATAGCTAAACATAGGTAAATAAAATAAAAAAATATACTTTACTCATAAATACAAAATAAAAAAAAGATTTTAGGGGGCCAAGCACCAAAAATGTACTCTATAGGAACCCTATGGTCATTCTACCTTTTAAATTTTTTTTTTTTTGTCACCTATATTTTTGTGCACCCTACGACATCAATTTACTCCTAACTACATTTTCCCGCCATTTAGAATTACTTTTCTTGCTGCTCCTCCTACAAAATTTGTCAGATTGCACCTTCAGAATACAACATACAAAAAAGTTTCAATACTACAAACTTCTAGAATGCCAACAAATCTAACGTGAGGCAACCAAACAGGAAGCGTGGTTGGATTTTAGCAACAATGTTGGTAGAACCGTGCTCTGAGGCTATGCAACTTTTTTTTATTTTATTTGTACCTCCTACTGGACAAAAGTTACAATAACAAGCTAAAAATACGTAGGTGTATTTTGACGAAGAAAAACCCCCTAAACAAATCCGTAGTGATCGCGGCAGGTGTAAACGCTGCTTTGTTATATATTTTTACAACTCTAGCTCTTCTAGTTTCCCTGTTTGGATGCTGAATACAGGCTACTGCCTCCTGCTGGTATGGGGGAGTTCTGTTCGCTCACGCAAACGCAGAACAGTTTGGTAATCGTTCAAAGAGCTACTTTAAATTTTTCTCACATCTTCTCATCTGAACAACGTATCAAAGAAGTGGCTACTTGCTCCTAAAATTCTGCTACTTGCAGCTTTACTTATACTTATTTTTTTAATTGCTTTAATTGTATTAACTTGATGTACACTATATGGACAAAAGTATCACAATGGAGTAAAAGTATATGGACATAATCTTATAGGACGCCTTTAAAGGGTTTTAGCATGAAATTTTCCATTCACTTGAACAAGGAAACACTGGAACACTGACCAGGAACCTCCTCACTTCATCTACATCAGTACTGACTTTACTAACACCTTCGCGGCTGAATAAATCTCTTTACAAAGTCTAGTGGAACATCTTCCCAGAAGAGTGGAGCTTTTAATCACTTAAATGGAGACTAAATGTGGATTAGGATGGTCAGAAAGTGCATAAAAATCTTATGATCAGGTCATAATATTTTAACATTGTGTCACCTGGCTAATTTCTTTATGGTGGTTCAGTCAAGTTCTTCCACTCACTTTACATTCAATCGAAAGAATAAAACCGAGCCTGATGCTCACCAGGAGCTTGTCATAGTCAGCGTCAGTGGACGGCGACACAGGGGTCGTTGGGGTCATGGCATCCAGCCTGGGCTCAGAAAGGTCCGAGAGCATCACTGAGACTTTCTAAAAAAGTGAAAATGAAACAAAGTGTTAAAATACTAGCATCGTTTTTTCTCACTCTGACTTCTGTTCCAGACGTCTGATTATAGCCGAGTGAATGACCGTATCATGTGTTCAGCATGTGAAGAGTGTCATAAAGAGTCACAGTCACCACACTGGACCACATGACCTGCTCTGGGAAACTGTCCAGATACCAACACAGGACCTGGTATAGCCGGTGGTGATTTTGCTGTTGTTCTTGTTGTGTTTGTTGTTGGTGCTGATACTGGTGGTGTATTAGTTTGTGTTGCTATTGTTGTTGATAGTGGATTTATTGACATTGTTGATGGGGTTTGTAGTGCTGAATAGGTTTATAGTGTTGGTGTTAATGTTACTGGTTTTGCTATTGGTGCTGATGGTAGTGGTTTGGCTGTTGTTGGTGTTGTGTATTTTGTCTCTGTAATTGATAAGTTTGTTATTGATGATTGGGCTTGTAGTAATTTATATGTTGTTGGTGATTTTTTTCATCAGTGATGGTGGTGGTGGTGCTGGTTTTGTCATTGGTGATGTTGGTGATGCTGGTGGTGTTTATGGTACTGGTTTTGCTGTTGGTGATGATGGTATTGTTATTGATGATGGTGCTGGCTTTGTATTGGTGTTGGTGCTGGTTTTGTCATTGGTGATGTTGGTGTTGTGGGTGTTTGTGCTGGTGTAGTTATTGGTGATGTTGATGGTAATGGTTTTATTGTTGTTGGTGGTGTGTTTGTTATTGTTGATTGTGTTTGTCATGGTGAAATCGGTGGTGTTGTATTTGGTGGCGGTGTTGGATTTGTCATTGGTGATGCTGGCTTTGTTGGAGGTGGTGTTAGTAGTGATGTTGGCATTGATGTTGGTGGTGATGGTGGTTCTGTTTTTTTCATTGGTGATGGTGATGGTGGAGGTGGTGCTGGTGTTGGTCCTGCTGGTTTAGTCATTGGTGATGTTGGTGGTGCTGGTTTTGTCATTAGTGGTGATTGTGGTGTTGGTGATGTTGGCATTGTCTTTAGTGATGTTGTTGTTGTTGTTGGTGCTGGTTTTGTTGTTCATGAGCCTGGTGTTGTTGTTCGTGATGGTGTTGGAGGTGCTGACATTGGTAATAATGGGGTTGTTGTTGCCGATAGTGATTGTTGGTGTTAGTGGGATTGGTGGTTGTTATTGTTGGTGGCAGTGCTTGTTGTTCGTGTGCAATAAAAAAAAAAAGGTTTTAATAGTTTTGGTTATAAACTTGCACTAGAAAACTCAACAAGGCACACAGTGAAATCAATTAGTGTGGTGTACCTGTGGGAGTAAAGTGGTATCTGCTGGACCACCAGTGAACTGAGAGGTTATACTGAACACTGTGTCCCCCCGATGCACCTGTTTCTCACAAACACATTATTTAGCAAATCAAGATTTAGTAGTTAGCATTATGTTCAATAACGTTCGCTGCATTGAATCTCCAAAGCTAAATCCATAAGTTAGCAAAATATTGGCAAATGAAAACAAACAAACAAAAAATATTCAAATCATCAACTCACTCATTCATTTGTTCGATCTCATTATTTAGCAAATCGAGATTCTGTTGTTAGCATTGTTCTACAGAAAGATATTGCACTCGATCTGAAAAGCTATTTTCACTAGTTAGCAAGATGTCCTGGTAAATAAATGTTCAGTAGTTAGCGAGGATCTCTATGTAGCTACTTTAACAAATTAGCAAGTATAGGTTCAGTAGTTAGCATGGTGTTCTATATAAAGCTAACTACACTCAATCTAGAAAGCTAAATCTGTTAGTCAGCAATATATTGGTAAATAAAAACTGAAAATATATATTGGAAATAAATTAGGCATTAGCTACTTATCAAGAACAAATGTTTGTTCCAGATCAATTTAATCTCACTTATTTAGCAAATCAAGATTCAGTAGTTAGCAAGATAGTAAACAAACAATTGTCACTACAAATGTCTTATACAAATCTTGTCTCAGTTTATTCGCTCTATCTATCTACTTTCACAAATAGGAAAATGAAGATTCAGTAGTTAGCATGATGTTCTATATAAAGCTAGCTGCACTCCAAAGCTAGATCCAGTAGTTAGCAAGATGTCCTAGTAAACAAATGTTTAGTAGTTAGCAAGGATCTCTATATATCTACTTTCATGAATTACCAATTCTCAGTTACCAGAGCCTTTTTGGACCGCAGAGCTTCATTGTAAAGCTTCAGCAGATTTTTCTGAAGATCCATAAACCCAGAGATCTGATGGTGGAATCAGGGTTTGGGAGGAACGCTGCTGTGTTGCAGTTTGTCCATGACCTTTGCTCACTTTAGTGTGGTGTCTGGGTGTGTGTGTGTGAATTTTTTTGCCTTATGTATGGTATGTTGGTACAATCATTGGCCATGGTCCAGCAGGATAACGCGCCATGTCATAAAGCGCGAATCATCTCAGACTGGTTTCTTGAACATGACATTGAGTTCAATGTACTGAAATAGCCTCCACAGTCACCAGATCTCAATCCAATAGAGCACCTTTGGGATGTAGTGGAACAGGAGATTTGCATCATGCATGTGCAGCCGACAAATCTGCAGCAACTGTGTGATGCTATCATGTCAATATGGACCAAAATCTCTGAGGAATGTTTCCAGTAACTTGTTGAATTTATGCCACAAAGAATTAAGGCAGTTCTGAAGGCAATAGGGGGTCCAACCTGGTACTAATAAGGTGTACCTAATAAAGTGGCCAGTGAGTGTAAAATATATATATATATATATATATATATATATATATATATATATATATATATATATATATATATATATATAAAGATTTTTTATGACATGCCTTTTGGGAAATTATCCATGAGAGAGTTGAATACTGTATGGTTTATATAGTGTGTGTGTGTGTGTGTGTGTGTGCGCATGTATTATTCTATATGGTATATTAGTGAAATCATAATCGTAATGTGTTTGTGTGTGTGTGTGTGTGTGTGTGTGAGTGAGTGAGTGAGTGTGTGAGTATAACTTACCGCTTGTTCGTCCCTCCTGCTTGATTCTGCTTGTGATTGCAGCGTCTTCGTTTTTGACGTGTCAGATGGAAAAGCAGCCTCTGTACAAATCACACGGAACCATCTATCAGAAATGTCTAGTGTTTCTATAGCAACAGCTCACGCATAGAGACTTAATAAAGACGTGTATTCGCTGATATGGTAAAGTTTTCTGGGAGGAGACATTTACAGAAGGAGACCAGAGTCTGCAATTTGTAACAGAAAAGCTGTTTTTTTATATACCGTAATTTCCGGACTATAAAGCGCACCCTTATATAAGCCGCATCCACTGAATTTGACAAATATTTTTTATTTTGAACATAAATAAGCCGCACCTGTCTATAAGCCTAGTGTGTACACTGATGTACTTTACACAGGCTTTAACGAAAGACACGTTACACACGGTGTAACGGGTGAAATATGTTGTGCTTCTATTAGGCGCATAGCGGTATTTTGGGAATAGCCTGGCACTGCATTCTCCGGTATTACTGCATGTGTGTAAGACCGAGGAATATGTCCTTATTATTTTCTGATTCTCATTTCTAAGTTTCTTTGACTAACCCGTAACGCTGTTGCCAAGAAAAATAAAAAAGCACGAGTTTTGGAAACCTGTCTGTGCTTATATGATTTCTGTTGCAACTGGAGTTAGTGAGCTCTCCCTTCACCCAGACTCAACGCGTTACAACGGCTTGTATCTAAACAGTAGCCGACCAAGAAAGTCATTGTTCACTGTCTTCCTCCTTCCTTTCACAACTACAGTGGTACCTTGACCTACGAGCGCATTAATGTACGAGTTTTTCGAAGTATGAGCGGTCATTCGGTCGATTTTTTTGCTTTGTTACGCGAGCAAAAAATTGAGGTACGAGCTCGAGACGCCGCTGCTAGATGGCGAAGCGAAGCCAGAAAGCGAAGATTGTGACGAAAATTAAGATAAGCAAAGAAGAAAAAGTTAAAAATTTTGAAGTTTAGGGCTCCGTAGTGTACAGGAGTTATAGTAAAAAAAACGAGTTTTCCCTCCCCCTCCGCTTATCGCCTCTTCCCCCCCCTCTACACACACACACACACACACACACACACACACACACACACACACACACACACACACACACACACACACACACACACACACACACACACACACACACACACACACACACACACACACACACACACCGGCGTTTTCGTTAGCTCAAGTCGTCTCATCTCCAAGGAAAATACACTGAATAAAACCTTATTATATCTTTACACACTCTTTCTATGTTTATATAGAAGATTTGTTATTTAGAAATGTATTTTCCAATTTAATAACATAAAACATAAAAACGGGGTGTCATTTTGAGGTTTGGAACGGATTAATGCTATTTTAATTATTTTCAATATGGAAAACTGATTCGATGTGCGAGCAAATCGAGACACGAGCTCGTCCACGGAACGAATTAAACTCGTAGGTCAAGGTACCACTGTATTTCTCTGGGGAGTTTATCTTCTGTCATCGTCGTGCGCCACCGGTAGAAGTTTTTTCTCCCAATGCCGTGCAGCTCAGAACACAGGTGAGGTGCGTTTTTTTGTTTCCGTTCGGAAATGTCATTGGTCTAATGTTATGTCGCTCAGTTTTTTGGCTTGAAGTTTGTGAAACCGGGAAAAACCCACGAAAAATCCATAAATTAGCCGCTTCATTGTTTAAGCCGCGGGGTTCAAAACGTGGGAAAAAAGTAGCGGCTTATAGTCCGAAAAATACGGTATTTATATATATATATATATATATATATATATATATATATATATATATATATATATATATATATATATATATATATATATATATATATATTTGGACACTTTTCACCCATATGTGCACAAACGAAGAGAGAGGAGTTGTGGTATTGTATGAGAAAGTCAGGTGTGTCAGAGAAGTATGTGAGGGTGGTGCAGGACATGTATGAGAACTGTGTGACAGCAGTGAAGTGTGCAGTAGGAACGACAGACTGGTTTAAGGTGGAGGTTGGACTGCATCAAGGATCGGTTTTAAGCCCTTTCCTGTTTGCAGTGGTGATGGACAGGTTGATATACGAGGTTAGACAGGAGTCTTTGTGGATTATAATGTTTGTGGATGATATTGGTATTTGTGGTGAGAGTAGGGAGCAGGTGGAGAAGAGCCTGGAGAGGTGGAGGTACACGCTGGAGAGAAGGGGAATAAAAGTCAGTAGGAGTACTGTATGAATGAGAGGGAGCGCAGTGGAGGGATGCGGTTGGAGTGGTTCGTTTGCAGGGATAGGAGGTGGAAAAGGTGGAGGAGTTCAGGTACCTGGGGTCAACAGTGCAAAGTAATGAAGAGTGTGATAGAGAAGTGAAGAAAAGAGTGCAGGCAGGGTGGAGTGGGTGGAGAACAGTGATAGCAGGAGTGATTTGTGATAGAAGAGTATCTGTGAGAGTGAAAGGGAAAGTTTATAGGACTGTGGTGAGACCTGAGATGTTGTATGGTTTAGAGACAGTGGCATTGAGTAAAAGACAGGAGGTGGAGCTGGAGGTAGCAGATGTTGAGGATGTTGAGGTTTTCGTTGGGAGTCACAAAGATGGACAGGATTAGAAATTAGTTTATTAGATGGACAGCGCATGTAGGACGTTTTGGAGACAAGGTGAGGGAGATATTGAGATGGTTTGGACATGTGTGGAGGAGGGACATGGGGTATATCAATAGGAGGATGCTGAGGATGGAGCCACCAGGAAGGAGGGAAAGAGGAAGAAAAAGGAGGACATTTATGGATGTGGTGAGGGTGAAGACATGCAGGTAGTTGGTTTCAAAGAGGCAGATGTAGAGGACAGGAGGTATGGAGAATTATGATCTGCTGTGGCGCCCCCTAATGGTAAAAGCCGAAAGCAGAAAAAAAAAATCTATATACAGTGAGGAAAATAAGTATTTGAACACCCTGCTATTTTGCAAGTTCTCCCACTTAGAAATTTTGGAGGGGTCTGAAATTGTCATCGTAGGTGCATGTCCACTGTGAGAGACAAAAAAATCCAGAAATCACAATATATGATTTTTAAACTATTTATTTGTATGATACAGCTGCAAATAAGTATTTGAACACCTGTCTATCAGCTAGAATTCTGACCCTCAAAGACCTGTTAGTCTGCCTTTAAAATGTCCACCTCCACTACATTTATTATCCTAAATTACATGCACCTGTTTGAGTTCGTTAGCTGCATAAAGACACCTGTCCACCCCATACAATCAGTAAGAATCCAACTACTAACATGGCCAATTCCAAAGAGCTGTCCAAAGACACTAGAGACAAAATTGTACACCTCCACAAGGCTGGAAAGGGCTACGGGGAAATTGCCAAGCAGCTTGGTGAAAAAAGGTCCACTGTTGGAGCAATCATTAGAAATTGGAAAAAGCTAAACATGACTGTCAATCTCCCTCGGACTGGGGCTCCATGCAAGATCTCACCTCGTGGGGTCTCAATGATCCTATGGAAGGTGAGAAATCAGCCCAGAACAACACGGAAGGAGCTGGTCAATGACCTGAAAAGAGCTGGGACCACCGTTTCCAAGGTTACTGTTAGTAATACACTAAGACGTCATGGTTTGAAATCATGCATGGCACGGAAGGTTCCCCTGCTTAAACCAGCACATGTCCAGGCACGTCTTAAGTTTGCCAATGACCATTTGGATGATCCAGAGGAGTCATGGGAGAAAGTCATGTGGTCAGATGAGACCAAAATAGAACTTTTGGGTCATAATTCCACTAAACGTGTTTGGAGGAAGAAGAATGATGAGTACCATCCCAAGAACACCATCCCTACTGTGAAGCATGAGGGTGGTAGCATCATGCTTTGGGGGTGTTTTTCTGCACATGGGACAGGGTGACTGCACTGTTTTAAGGAGAGGATAACCGGGGCCATGTATTGCGAGATTTTGGGGAACAACCTCCTTCCCTCAGTTAGAGCATTGAAGATGGGTCGAGGCTGGGTCTTCCAACATGACAATGACCCGAAGCACACAGCCAGGATAACCAAGGAGTGGCTCTGTAAGAAGCATATCAAGGTTCTGGCGTGGCCTAGCCAGTCTCCAGACCTAAACCCAATAGAGAATCTTTGGAGGGAGCTCAAACTCTGTATTTCTCAGCGACAGGCCAGAAACCTGACTGATCTAGAGAAGATCTGTGTGGAGGAGTGGGCCAAAATCCCTCCTGCAGTGTGTGCAAACCTGGTGAAAAACTACAGGAAACCTTTGACCTCTGTAATTGCAAACAAAGGCTACTGTACCAAATATTAGCATTGACTTTCTCAGGTGTTCAAATACTTATTTGCAGCTGCATCATACAAATAAATAGTTAAAAAATCATATATTGTGATTTCTGGATTTTTTTTTTTAGATTACGTCTCTCACAGTGGACATGCACCTACGATGACAATTTCAGACCCCTCCATGATTTCTAAGTAGGAGAACTTGCGAAATAGCAGAGTGTTCAAATACTTATTTTCCTCACTGTATAAAAACATAACCAAAAAAAATTATTACTGTGTAAACTCAGGCTGATCTTATCCTGATCTTTTTCTCACCTTTGAGATAATACTGTCTCAGTTTGGGGTTGCGGATGTGATGGCGCACGGTGTCCGTAACGTCCTGTCCTGCGTTAGCGCTAACAGAGGTTTCCCACTGTACTGTGACAAAGCCTGGAGGCTGTATGAAGCCTGACGGCAGCCTGGTGCCCAACCTGGGGGTCGGCATGAGTCAGGGGTCAATATTGTAACATAGAAAAATATAAAATATTTATATATACAATGCCCTAACCCTAACCCTAGTTCTAGCAATTAACTATTGGTGCCAATTAATTGGCAAAATGGACGAATCGTTCGACCTTTAATATAAAATATGTGAAAAATAAATAAATAAATAAATAACAAATCACCTCAGCAGATTTAAATTAAAGCACAATCATTAGAACATTTATATAAAGAAAAAAAGCAATATAGAAAAAAATTCACAGTTCTCAGTACAAGTCTCAATATAACTACTCAAACACATTGCAGTAATTTATCATGATATCGGTGTTACGTCATCATATCGTCCAGCCCTGAACTCTCTAAAACATCTCTAAATTGTCTAATAATAAGACCCTGGATGCCTTGTGTCTACAGAAATCGGGAAACAAAACTGAAACAGGGGTCACCAAACTACATCCCGCCCCACTGAAAGGCCTGAAATGCCAGAGACACATTTTGAAAAAAAATTATTTTTAATGTTTTTTTTCATATCGTATCTGTATTCGATACTAAAGGTTGCCTTTTCAACAAAAAATACTCTTAGTTATTAATAGAGGTCGAGGCATCGAAAGATATCGCTGGAACTATCGGCAGAAAACCATACCGATAGTTTTTCCGGTCCTCTATAAATACGAGAGCGGCCTCTAGAGGTGAATCACTGATGCCACGTGCTGCTTGTTCGACACACAGAGAGTGTTGGATTTATTATTTATATAATTATATTTAATAATAAATATATTCATATTTATTTAATTTAGCACCTTTATATGATTCAGTACTCAATTTTTTAAATAAAGGTCAGTATTATTTTACATGGAGTGTTTTTTGTTTATACAGTATACATTTTAAAAACTCAGTTAATCAATTAATCAGGTATGGGCAAGTACGGGAAAATCTCTAAAATCCACTACCTATATTAATTAACGTAGTCTCATTATTTGTTAGATTCACCCACCAACCACATGCATAATTAGGTAAATGTTTTGATTTTAATAGCAATAAATATGAAATAAATGTCATTATGATATTAATAATGCTGTTTTGATAGACGATGTATTTCTTGAAAAGTTACGCCTATTAGTTTGGAAGGTGCAGAATAATAAATTAATTAATCCTGCATTAGAAGGCAGAATAAATACATAAATAAATAGAATAAAATCGTAATAAATTCTCCACAGTAATACTGGCAGTACGACTCAACCCCAGAAAAAAAAGGAAAAATGATGTGGCCCTCACAGGAAAAAGTTTGGAGACCTTTGGTGTAGGGATTCCTTTTGGACCAGGAAGACTGGCTGTCCTGATTTGAACTCGGATACGTCTTCCATTATGCTGTGTGGACATCAATATTGCATGTGCAGCTGTGCCGTTACTCGGCTAGTTCACCCTTCACACTCATGCACTTCTCCAGGTTATGCGTCTACAGTTGAGAAACACTCTATTGACCACGATTTCACGATTTCATCACATCCTCCCTCACGTATCACATTCCTGCTCTTACTTTGTTAGTGAGTAATATGAATCGAAGTGCACACACATGAGAACTCACCTGTCCTTGACATGTCCGAAGTGACTGCCTCTCGTCTTGTCCCTCTGTTTATTGTCCATTGTTTGTGTTTTATTTATTATTATTACTATTTTTTTGGAGTTAAATTCCAAAAGCACAGCCGTTCTGAGAAAAATACTCGCAGGGATTCGCGTTTCGGTCCGCCATCTTCCTCTTCTGTTCCGTCGTCTTCAGGAAACAGAAACAAGCTGTCGAAAAAGTGCAAGAGGAGATCTGACTGTTATTATTATTCCTCAAATAAAATACTCAGTTTATTAGGAACACCTGGACAGACGTTTGGTAAAATACAAAAGAATCATCTGGTCAGCAGAAGAAGGAATGAAAGTGTTCGAGAGCTTTTTTCTAGAACAAACACATCAGAATGTGGAGAATAAACGCAAGATTAAAGGCTTTGTTGATGCTAGGCTTGGAGATTTTTTCTGGGAATTTCAGGAAATCAAAAGGCCAAGTCAAAGGAGAACTGACCTAAAAAAACAAATATGAGCTTCTCTGTCCATCATCTTTTTCTTCTTTTCCTTCATCATCTTCATGAAACAGAAACAAGCTGTCGAATAACTACGATAGGACAAATAGCCACTCTTTACAACTGTGCCGAGCAGAAAAGCACAGAGGAACACACAAAATGTTAAGGGGGATGAGCTACAACAGCTAGGAACAGGGATTTGATGCTACATTGGGTTAGAAAAACATCTAAAGATTGGATACGTGTTGCCTGTTCCTTTACACTACAAGATCAAATATTCATGCTTCATGCTGCAGTTAAAGTCCATAATAACGACCTAAACAGCACACAAGAGACACACGACTTTGTACGCTTAAGTGTTTGTTAAAATCGTGAGCCTCAGCGTCAATGATAAAGATAATCATTTATGACATCGGTATATAACTATAGTAATAAAGTCAATGAATTAACCAGGTTCAATTATGAAGCTTCTGAAACTGGCTCACATGAAAACCAGCAAACAGAAAACCTGTCCAAGAGATCCAGTTCATCCCAGAGCAGATCAGTGGGATTTAGGTGCAGTGACTGGGCAGGTCGTTTTATGATAAATATCATTCCAGACCACTGTTTGCTCTTTAAATATCACTTACAGAACACTTACGTACGCTTCGTTTGCGTTATCGTCTTGTTGTGCGGTGAAGCCGGTTACAATTTCTGCCTTTTATAGAGTTTGTTGCATTGAAACATTGAGTATAATAAATCACACTGTTGTATATACATGTATATATATATATATATATATATATATATATATATATATAGACACACACACACACACACACACACACACACACACACACACACACACACACACACACACATTTCCACTTCTGTAAATGATCTGAAACACCAACTTCATCAAAAACAAACGAACTGCATAGGAGACAAAGTAATGGCACCCCCAGGTAGTGTCATTTTACTGATGTATATTAATAAAGAAATAGATTAAAGCTGTAACTCCACCTCAGCATTTGCATTTCTAGAGGGAACATTTACTTTCATTCTCGGTCTGAAAAGAACATGAAAATTAGACAGCCTTGTTAATCCATGATGTTGTTGATGATGATGATGATGATGATGATGATGATGATAACGGTGAAGATGATGGTGCAATTCAAATAAGAAGATCCCGAATCGTTATCTGATCAGAAACGAATCAATAAAAGATCTTAATCTGACACAGGAACACAGAAAGAGCAGACCCTGACCTGTGTGTATAATCATCATTAACGCAGCTTGAATCCGAGCCTCTGACAGCAGCAGCGGTGAGTCTCCATCATGTGCCTTTATATAAACATGCTTTTGACGGCATTCAAACAAGTCCCGCCTCCTGCTCTCTGATTGGCTCGCGTACACAAGCCGGCCCGCTGATTGGACACTTCACATATCGCTCAAGTCACCGTCGCATCCCCAGATCTATCTGATCCCCGTTTCTTCCCCATAACACTAGTTCTAACTATTTTTTATTATTTTGTTTAATATCTAAAGCATCACATACATTCGTAGGTAAGAATATTAATTCGATTTATTTTGAAAATAAAAGAGTATGTGAAGCCGAATTCGGAGAGAATAATAAAATCACATCACGGGTTATTGTGCTTCCGCGTTTGTCTTGGGTTAACTGGTGACGTAATCAAACCGCGACGTAGGATTTCTATCTATCTATCTATCTATCTATCTATCTATCTATCTATCTATCTATCTATCTATCTATCTATCTATCTATCTATCTATCTATCTATCTATCTATCTATCTATCGAAGTGCAAATAGTAGCAATTGTGCAATCTGAAAATAAAACAATATATACTTGAATATATGTATAAATCTAAACATATAAACATACATGGAGAAGCTGGTGTTGGATTTGTGATGATCGTAAATGTTGAGCTTTTTTATGAGTTGCTTAGTAGCTTCTAGTTTTATAACCACATATGACTGTATAAAGGACATTAATCATAATCACACACTCCAATGCTCATGTAAGTTCTCACTCTCCAGTGTTCTGTATTGTTGAAAGATTTATGATCCAACTCTTGACGTCACCCAAATGAGAAAGAGGTTCCCCTTTTGAGTCTGGTTCCTCTCAAGGTTTCTTCCTCATACCATCTAAGGGAGTTTTTCCTTGCCACAGTCGCCATGGCTGCTCATCAGAGATAAATACACACCATTCACCTTCACTGTTAAAATCTGTAAAGCTGCTTTGAGACAATGTTTGTTGTGAAAAGCGCAATATAAATAATCATGACTTGCAAGATGTTCAGCTTTTCTTAAAAAAGTGTATATACCTGTGACCAAATCAATTTATTGTGGAATAATAATAATAATAATAAAAACAGCTATTAAATCCACACAAATGTATTTGTTCTTGTTCGGTTTGTTAAAGATGCGGTTTGTGAGCTGACTACTGCGCTCTCTGACCATCCGATTAAAGTTTTATTTTTGTATATGATATAGGATTTGATTGGACGCCGAGACGCCACCGGGAACCAATCACAAAGCGGCCTGTGTACACTACATTCGGCTTCTTCGCGATGCTAGCCCGGCTAGCTTTGTTACCAAGGCAGTAGATTTTCTTTCTCCGTGTTGTTTGGAAATAAAACCGAAAGTGCAAAAAAAAACGGCTTTTCCATGACCATGAAAGGTTCGTTTTACGCGTTTATTAATATATAATAATATTTATATTAAAAATAAAACGCTGTAGCGGCTTTTCAGGTCTCTATTAAACAAACCTGACGGCTGTGTTCCAAATTGCCACGTTGTCGCAATAAGAGTGCTCGATTAGAAGTCGTCGACGACGGGATTAGTGCGCCTACGAAGTGAACAGAGGGGGATTCCGGATCGAGTCCATGTATATGGCGCTGTGTATATTTGCAAGGTTATAAGATCTCAGTGCAAGTTTACTGAGATCCTGTAAGCTCGGATTGTGGAAGAAGTGACGGATTTATTTCATTTTAATTCTTTTGCATTGAAAATTAATCAAAGTTGTGGATTTTGAACTGTCGGTTTGTTTGCTAGCTGGTATAGACTTTTTTTGTGATTATTGGTGTGAATGAGGGCAATATTGCTGTTCTGCGACTTTAAAATGTCTAAATCATGTTTTTTGTTTGATATATTTGGTCCTGGTGTCCTCACGTGTCTTCTTTCTTCCCTCTCCATGTGCATCTTGGGTTCCTGGACTTTCAGATGTTTGCTAATTTGAACAAAGTGGACTGAAGCCTTGTGGACATCATGTCCTCCGGCCCCCTGTAATACCGGACCATCAGCCTACTGTCCTACTGTCCTTTACCTGCTTCTGAGATCATGGACGCTGGAGCGGTAAAGTCCCCTCTTTCATATTTTTTTTTTTGCCCCCTGTCTCTTGTTTGTGTCTCATATCACACCCTCACTTCATCACCCAGGGATCTGCTCTCAATCCCAGATCACTCATGTCTCATCCTTGTAAGTCTCAAATGAAATATTGTGTCTCGTCTAATAGTATGTTTATTCATACATGGCAGTTTGTGGTGGGCGTGTCTCAAACCAAAATGTGTTCATGTGGATCTAGGATCTTCCAGCACATTTCCAAAGTTGTGTGTGAGGGGGATGATTGTGTGATGAGTACAAAGGTGTTAAGTGTGTGTGTGTGTGTGTGTGTGTGTGTGCGTGTGTGTGTGTGTGTGTGTGTGTGTGTGTGTGTGTGTGTGCGCAGGAGGTGATTCCCATTTGGCAGAACAAACCTCACGGGGCGACTCGCAGTGTGGTGAGGAGAATCGGCTCTACGCTGCCCCTGAGACCCTGCCCCCGGGCCTGTTTCCAGGTAACGCACACACACACACACGTGAGCAATAACAAACACGCACACACTCGGGGGAAACCTCATGATGTGAAGTGACTGAGGAAAACAATGTGAAGGTCTAATGGACTTCTCTCCTTCTTTTCTGTTTTCTTTCTTTCTTTTGTTCTTATTTTCAATTCTGCCATTTTCAGTGTTCTTTTCTATCTATCTATTTCTTTCTTTTTTCCACCTTTTTTTCTATCTTTGATTTTTAATTTTTAGTTTTTTTCCCCCTGTTATATTTTTATGCCACTCTCTTATTCTTATGTGTGTGTGTGTGTGTGTGTGTGTGTGTTTAGGAGTTGCCAGGTTTGACCCCACTGCGACACACAGATGGCCCCCTGGTGCCCACGCTGGCCGACATCGCCTGGATCGCTTCTGATGAAGAGGAGACTTACGCCAGAGTCAGGTGTGTGTGTCTCTCTGTGTGTGTCTCTCTCTGTGTGTGTGTGTGTCTCTCTCTGTGTGTGTGTGTGTCTCTCTCTCTCTGTGTGTGTCTCTCTCTGTGTGTGTGTGTCTCTCTCTCTCTGTGTGTGTCTCTCTCTGTGTGTGTGTGTCTCTCTCTGTGTGTGTGTCTCTCTCTGTGTGTGTGTGTCTCTCTCTGTGTGTGTGTGTGTCTCTCTGTGTGTGTGTGTGTCTCTCTGTGTGTGTGTGTGTCTCTCTGTGTGTGTGTGTGTCTCTCTGTGTGTGTGTGTGTCTCTCTGTGTGTGTGTGTGTCTCTCTCTGTGTGTGTGTGTCTCTCTCTGTGTGTGTGTGTCTCTCTCTGTGTGTGTGTGTCTCTCTCTGTGTGTGTGTGTCTCTCTCTGTGTGTGTGTGTCTCTCTCTGTGTGTGTGTGTCTCTCTCTGTGTGTGTGTGTCTCTCTGTGTGTGTGTGTGTGTCTCTCTGTGTGTGTGTGTGTGTCTCTCTGTGTGTGTGTGTGTCTCTCTCTGTGTGTGTGTGTGTCTCTCTCTGTGTGTGTGTGTGTCTCTCTCTGTGTGTGTGTGTGTCTCTCTCTGTGTGTGTGTGTGTCTCTCTCTGTGTGTGTGTGTGTCTCTCTCTGTGTGTGTGTGTCTCTCTCTGTGTGTGTGTGTCTCTCTCTGTGTGTGTGTGTCTCTCTCTGTGTGTGTGTGTCTCTCTCTGTGTGTGTGTGTCTCTCTCTGTGTGTGTGTGTCTCTCTCTGTGTGTGTGTGTCTCTCTCTGTGTGTGTGTGTCTCTCTCTGTGTGTGTGTGTCTCTCTCTGTGTGTGTGTGTCTCTCTCTGTGTGTGTGTGTCTCTCTCTGTGTGTGCGTGTCTCTCTCTGTGTGTGCGTGTCTCTCTCTGTGTGTGCGTGTCTCTCTCTGTGTGTGCGTGTCTCTCTCTGTGTGTGCGTGTCTCTCTCTGTGTGTGCGTGTCTCTCTCTGTGTGTGCGTGTCTCTCTCTGTGTGTGCGTGTCTCTCTCTGTGTGTGCGTGTCTCTCTCTGTGTGTGCGTGTCTCTCTCTGTGTGTGCGTGTCTCTCTCTGTGTGTGCGTGCGTCTCTCTGTGTGTGCGTGCGTCTCTCTGTGTGTGCGTGCGTCTGTGTGTGTGTGTCTCTGTCTCTGTGTGTCTGTGTGTGTGTCTCTGTCTCTGTGTGTGTGTCTCTGTCTCTGTGTGTGTGTCTCTGTCTCTGTGTGTGTGTCTCTGTCTCTGTGTGTGTGTCTCTGTCTCTGTGTGTGTGTGTGTGTCTCTGTGTGTGTGTGTGTGTGTCTCTGTGTGTGTGTGTGTGTGTGTCTCTGTGTGTGTGTGTGTGTCTCCATGCGTCTGTCACCGTGTGTGCGTCTGTCTATGCACGTGTGTCTCTGTGAGTCTGTGCGTGTGTGTGTGTGTGTGTGTGTGTGTTTGCATGAGAGATCTGGACAGGTGATTTAAGATATCTATAGACACAGATATAATCACAGAGAGCTGCATTACTTAATAATAAAACAGTTCTCTGTTCTCTGATTGGTCAGAAGTGACACACGCCCCTTTCGTCAGGAGTGGAGGCCGACGCCCCTCATGGTCCTGCACAGGAACTCATCAGTGCCTAATTTCAGGCGTGAAGGGAAACGCATGGAGGGTCTGAGAAAGCCGGGGATCACCGCACTAAACCGCGCCACCGCTCTGCAGGACGAACTGAGTCGCCTCCGCTCACAAATCGCCAAGATCGTCGCAGGAGAGACCGGTACACGCTCTCACACACACACCCACACACACACACACAGGAATTCAGTCATCTGCAGAGTGGTTTTAAACCAGATACCGTCCCCTCGTTTCCAGACTCCAACCCCATCACCCCGGACCTCCTGTCTCCAGACGACACCTCCGTCGGCTTCTCCATGGCTCCGTTCGAGACTGCGGCGTACCACCCCCTCCCCTCCGCCTCCTTCGTCATCAGCGATGTCACCGAAGTGGAGGAGGAGGACGAGGAGGACGACGAGTCTGAACTCCCTGAGCTAGCGCCCGACCCCGTGCCCCCCGTCTGCATGACGGCGTCAGCGACCTTCGAACTCGACCGGCCCACAATGGACTTCCGGGAGGCGGAAGAGGACACAGTGTCTCTGTCCAAGTCCACCAGCTTCGCCGACGTCAAGGACATCCTGAAGGACATGAACCGCATGAAGATGAGCAAAGACAGGTGAGAGGAAACATCCGTCTGTCTGCCTCTCTGTCCATCTGTCCTTTCTGTTATTTTTCTCACTTTTGTCTTTTTGTGCGTGTGTGCGTGTGTGTGTAGATATTCCCGTGGCTGTACGTCACTGAGAGAAGAAGACTCCGCGTCCCTGATCTCTGAAGCTCTGAGGAAGAAGTTCACTCTGCGGGATGAAGACGTTATTATGAAGTGATCTGCCTTTTCTCCATCGTCTCTGTACACACGCACACACCTGCACGTAAGAACATACACGTGTGTGATCAGACACATCTTTTGAAATTTGTCTCAAGTATGAAATTAGTTTTTGTCCTCGTCTTTCTCAGTATGATGGAGAGTGTGTGTGTGTTTTTGCAGGTCTGTGCCTAATAACCGCTTGCCATGGAAATGCCATCAGCAACCCACTGATGCCAAGTTAAGCCCCGCCCATTTCCCCTCCCTCAATGAGTACAGTCACGTTGGAATAGAGAAGCTGTGTGCAAAAAATGTTCTCTATCTAGCTCTAACTATCCATCTCTCTGTCTCATTACCACACACACACACACACACACACACACACACACACACACACTTTCCTGTATCCCTCTTACTCTCCTTTTCTCTGTATCTATTTCTCTCTTCATTCTTGTATCTCTCTCTCTCTCTCTCTCTCTCTCTCTCTCTCTCTCTCTCTCTCTCTCTCTCTCTCTCACATCTAGTTTCTCCACTGTCCACTTTTCCTCACACTCGTTTATTTATTGTTACAAAACCCAGCAATATACATACTTGAATCATTTGGATGACTGGCCTGGTTACAGATTATTATTATTATTATTATTATTATAATTATTATTATTATTTTCACTTTACAAAAACAGGAAAATCTTCCGAAAGTCCCGTATTTTCAGATGAACAGACAACAGAATACTAAGCTTCACTTTTATGTCTACGGTCAGTGATACCTGACACGGAGTTACTCGTTATTTAGTTTTCAGGATTTTTATTTTGAATTTTTCTGCAGATGTTAATGTAGAAATAATGCTGTTAAACTAAACAGCGCCGTTTGCTGCAAGCGTGTGATTTTCAGCATCCAGTACAAAAACGCAATAGATTGTGAACATTTAGCCAAAAGATACACAATGTGCTTCACTACACACTCGTTTAGTTACACTGAAGCTGTGGCTTTAAACTGACTAATAACTACATCAACACAAAATAAACACACACATGATGGACACTGAAATCCCAAAATATTTAGAGATTTGATGTCGAGATGAGGTGTGTGTTTGTGTGTGTGTTACTAGTAGCTACTCGTTGCTGCCTGTGAGGAAAGTTCTGTATTTTATAAGAACAACTTTGTTTATTTCGTAAATCTTTCGCAGGAGCGTTTACACAAGAAACACGGCGTTAGCAGAGAAAATCCATTCATTTCCACTAACGCGCATTGGTGTACGTCGCGTATATGCCTTGTTTATTTTTGCGTGTTTTCAAAGACTACAAAGGGCCTTTCATCGACCGCCTTCGACTCGTATCTCAGACAAAATAAGACACTCCCAATAAAAGCAGAAAGCGTTAGCGTTCACGTCTGCCGTAGCCGAAGATCGCCACGTTAGCCGAGCTGCGTTATTGGAAGATTTCGTTCTTTCATGGCGTTTTGTGGGCGTGGCTTAACGTTTCAGTCGGCCTTTATAAACATCCGCACAGTGAAACTTGAATAAGGTTTAAAAAAAACAAACAAACAAACAAAAACGTATACAAATTGACCGTATACGTCCAGATAAATAAATAAATAGACATGGAAATAAATTATGTACGTTATATAAAAAACGTACGCAAAATGACTAAGATGCAAATAACAAAATTATGCACATCGGCTAAAAACAAGATGAGAGTGCCCACACTATATGGCCGAAAGTTTGTGGACACGAACATCTTAAAATAAGCTCCACTCTTCTCAACTCTGGGAAGCTGTTCCTCTATATTCTGTGGAGATTTACAGAGATCCATTTCAGCCGCAACGGTGTTCATTAGCGCTCTATAGCAGGAGATCTTTCACCCCAATTCCATGGAAAGCAGATCTTCATGGAGGTGGATTTTGGGTCTCCTTGTTCTAGTGAAGGGAGAATTTCATCCTATACAAATGTGTACCTCCAACTTTGTGTGAACCACATACAGCTGGGAAAGTCCGGGGTCCCAATACATTTGTGCATATAGTGTATATGATTTGTGTATAATCTGCATGAATAGAAGTTTGTTTGTGGTTTCTTTCGTTCTCTTTATGTATGAAAGGATTGTTCTGTTTCGCACAAAACTGGGACTTCTGCTTCACGTGATCCCGCTTTTTGTTTTGGTTTAGTTTTTTTGCACACCCAACATAACTCTTTCTTTCTAGTCACAATACTTGAAGACATTAAAGGTGCCAACATTTTCAGCGCTTACTGAAGTCTATAGTTTAACAGGAATGAGTTCAGCATGGACAGCTCCCCTCGCTGCTCGTCCCAGTGACGGGGAGTTCATTTAATGATATTCATATAATATCAAGTCCTAAAATGGACTGTACCTCACCTCTGAGTATGTTTGCGAATACTGACCGGATCCCTTTTCCTCTACAGATGTAAAGGAAAGGGGCTGAAAACAATAGTAGAATTTTCCAACAATATTTTCGGGTGTAATGTGGAAAAAAATTTGCTTATTTTTATTAAATTCTCCGCTTCCTGTTAAATAGTTTGGGACGCATGCTTCAATATCTGTGTTGCTCATAATCTTTCTGAAAACGGCGAGATGTTTGTAATCTGTAGAAAACCGCTTTGTGTACCATGCTCACCAAGTCCTGGTGTTTCATTTGTATTGGAAAATGTGATGATGATGATGATGATGATATGATATGTGACTGTTTGAACTATACTGAGAGATCAGGCATGTTTTATTACTTCCTGTTTGAGATCTCGATCGCGAGTGTTGTTCGAGAGGGACGTCCGTGTGTTGTGAATTGGTTTTTTTTTCCCAATATGAGAGTGCTACCTGTATATTGTATGTACATGAGAAAATAAAAAAGGATAACGTTTGAAATGCATCCGATTTTCTCTTCGTGTGGAGGTCTGCACATGGACCGGCATCTCATCACAGAGGTGTATCCCAACCTCAGCCACGAGAAACGCAAGCTACACTGGGAATCTCACTGGCAAACACTGAATACCGAGGATAAATCAGTGCATAAATGAACGCATTAAGAATAAAAATCAATAAATCGATTGCAGTTGCATCTACAGACCACAAGGTGGCAGCGCCTATTGAGGACCCGATTCAGATTCTTGAGCTCTAATAAGCTGGATTTCTTAAATGTAGTTATTCAGGACAATAAGACCTACAACAACATAAACCAAACTAAAATGTTCCTTCAATACAGAATCTGAACCCGTGACGCACGATGAAGCTCCAGATGAACATCATGTCCTCTTCAATACAATTGGGCAATACTAAGTTCTCAATCAGCTTTACAGAGATAAAGAGGGTATAAAGTTGGAATGTTTTCCTTATAATTGTATGTTTAGCCCTAATGTGGGAGTGGTAGCTCAGTGGTTAAGGTGCTGGGTTAATGATCGAAAGGTTGTGGGTTCAAGCCCCGGTCTCGCCAAAGCTGCTACTTTGGGCCCCTTGAGCAAGGCCCTTAACCCTCTGTTCTCCAGGGGCGCCATATCATGGCCGACCCTGCGCTCTGACCCCAGCTTCTAAACAAGCTGGGCTATGCGAAGAACAAATTTTACTGTGCTGTAATGTATATGTGACAAATAAAGGCTATTCTATTCAAATCTAATCTAATGATCGAGCCCATGGTGAAGGAAAACCTCCCTGACATTACATGAGGAAGAAACCTTGAGAGGAACTAGACACCAAAGGAAACCTCATCCTCATTTTCAACACTGAATCCACGTCCACTCTGGAGCCCTTTAGACCAATGATAAATAATATAATACAAACTAGATGAACACATTCAGAGATCACATACAATCCAGCAGAACAGTGGGCAAGGCATGGGCAGGGGGGGGGGGGGGGGGGGGGCAGGGCAGGGGTGGGGCAGGGCAGGAGTGTGTAAAGATTTTGTGCGCTTCATAAATCTATAAGAATGTGTGGGACCCTCATTTCCTTTCCCTATGAACTTCCTGGAGTGAAAGCAATATGTTGAATATCTGATGGTTGATCAGATATTTTACCTCTGGGATGTAAAACCCAAATACCTCAACCTCATAAAATAAGACTTTTTAAGACAAAGATCCCTATTTCATGCTCATTTTCTGGAAGATTAGCTTTTGGACAGGAAGTCCATCTTTCACTGTTTTGGAAGAGAAGCTAGCCCTAAGTGCTCATAAAGACTGGATATTTGCATGTATCTAATTTTCTGGACAGAAGTTACCTCACATTTCTAGCTTTGGCTAGTTTTCTGAACAGAAAATAACATTAATGTCAAGCTTTCACTGTTTTGAAGATGTTTCTAATAGAAACCAGCCACTAGATGTGGCTAGTTTCGTGAACGGGAAGTTAGCTTCTGATTTCTAGCTTTGGCTAGTTTTCTGGGCAGAAGTAGGCTACTATTATTTCTCGATAATTCCTTGATAAACATTTTAGGTGCTAGTCGTCCGTACAAAGCTAGTCAACCTGCTTCTTAGCTTTCTTATTAATTACTAACTGTTTAAATAAATGATTAGCTCTTCTGGAAAAATGATCGTATGTAACATATCTCTTTTCTATGTGCTAGCTTATTAGCCCGTACCAGTGTTACAGTGTACACTGTTACATCGAGGTCATCACGTGATCATCACTCTGTGTGTTAAGGGTTTACTAAACCTTCTACCTCTAAGATACTAGTTAACGTTTTTTGTTGTTGTAATTCTTCTCGTAAAGGCTCGTTGATTCATTCGAGGCTGGCTTTGACTCATGGTCTATTTTTCCGCGCCCGAGTCCTTGGCCTAGTTCACTTCTCACCTCGCTGAAGTGGATCCTGCCTATTTTAGATGGTTTAGATGGTCTGCGGAGAATCGGATTAATCGAGTCCGGTGTCGCGTTGTGGCTGCTGACGACTATAAATATCGACCTCTGCATGACATTGACACGTTTTTTTTTTTTCCTGCTAATCTGCATGTCGTTGGAAAGACATGAGGAGTGATAACTATGCTGATGTAGAAGTTAGACAAGTGTGTGAAGCCTTCTAAACATCTGCTATATAATATATATGTTTTTATTACATTTCAGGTTACTTCTATTATGATAGTTTAATTTTGGAATAATATTTGATGTGGTTCTGAACGTTCCTTTGAAAGCTTAGATTTGTGGACACCTAAACAATAAGATTGGTGTGTGCTTTTCTGAACATCTTATTTATACATTCTGTTCCCATTTGCGGTTATAATAAACCCCGTTCTTCTGGGAAGATGTTCCACTAGATTTGTGGAGATTCATTCAGCCACAAGGGTGTTAGTAAAGTCGAGTAGTGATGTAGGTGAAGTGAGGATGTCTGGGGTGCAGTCAGCCTTCACATCCATCCTCAAGATACAGATCACAGGGGATCTTCTACAGAGGTTATGGTAACGGTTTCAGGAAGAACCACATATGGCTGTAAAAGTCAGGTGTCCCAAAACGTCTGGCTGTACAGCGTATATGAAGGTAAGAAAAAGTTTGGTGCTATATTTAGTTCTAATTCTCAGAGACGAGAACGGAGGCCGATGCGTTTCGACTTTGAACAACAACGATGTGCTTCAGCATTATGTAACGTGCAGACCTCAGAGATCTGTTTATTTTGAAATACTGACACACAAACGATGCAATTTCCTCAATTAAAGACTGCCAGAGGCTCACGTTCTTCCTGGCAGTCATCACCTCTTCATACCAGGAATTTAGGTGAGCCATTTCCTTCCAAACAAACGTTATCATGGAGGGAAAACAAAAACCAAAAAAAGATCTGGCATGCAAGAAATCTTTACTTTGCTCTTTAGGTGGAGGTGGAGGTGGGGATTTGGGTCTAGCGTGAAAACTTTATTTTACAAAGTCAAAAATCTAACAAGATATGCTTTCTCTCTGTTGAGTGACACATGCCCTAAAGAACCAGTGATCCTGTCTCTTTCTAATTTTCAGGACCCACCTGATTCATCCTGACACTCTACATCTGGATGGAGATCTCCTCAACTGGAGACTGAGAATGGTTCCACATGAACTGCCTAAAGATCCATGAGGTTACTTTGGAGGGTTAAACTCAAGAACGATTAAAACGGATACAAACTGTAATTTAACTTATTGACAGAGGACGCCATCACTTTAGCGATACACGAGGCTCTCACAAACCTGGACAAGAAAATGTCCTTTATTATAATGCTGTTCATTGATTACAGCTCTGCCTTTAACACCATCGTCCAACCCACTCATTTCAAAGCTGAAAGAATTAGGACTGAACTCTCACTTGTGTAATTGGATTTTGGACTTTTTGGCAGACAGACCCCAAGTGGTCTGAATTGGAACTACTCCTCCTTCCACTCTGACTCTGAGTGCTGGTGCTCCACAGGGTTGTGTCCTAAGTCCCCTCCTGTACTCCCTGTTTAAACACAACTGTGTTTCCCAGCACAGATCCAACATCATCTTTGAGACGGCCTATAGAGATGAGTTAAGAGCGCTATCACAATGGTGCAGTCATAGTAACCTCTGTCTCAATATCAGCAAAACCAAGAAGATGATGGATTTCAGACGGGTACAGAAGGTCAACTATACCCCTTTACACATCAAACCATCGTAGAAAGAGTCATGAACATCAACACCCACCTCTCTGATAACTTGTCCTGGTCCCTGCGCACCATGTCAGACTCAAGAAGTTTGGCCTCCCGAAAAAATCCACACCAACTTCTACAGATGCACCATCGAGAGCATCCCAACTGGATACCTGACCGTATGGTATGGCAGCTGCACAGTACTACAGTAGACCGCAAGGCCCTACAGAAAGTTGTAAGAGCAGCGGAACTCATTATTGAAAATAAACTCCGAGCCTTACAGGTCATCTACCACACAAGATGTCTGAGAAACGCTCCGACATGCCCAAAGGGCAACGACTACCAGAGGATTCATTCCAGAACTAATAGGCTGAAGAATAGTTTTTACCAGCAGGCTATCAGAATCATCAACAAACTGTAATACAGTCTCACTGGAAACCACAACTTCCAACTGACTTTGTTACACACAATTCTTAATTCTCTAAACTCTTAATACCATTGCACCATTTTGCACCTCACTGGCACACTACGTATCTTTGCATATTTTTTTGCACACCTACTGTACATCCCAATTCCAAAACATTTGGATTTCACATTGTATAATGCAATGATTTCCAAATCTCATAAACCCATATTCTATTCGCAATAAAAAAAAAACACATCAGATGAATAAACAGAGAAAATGTACCATTTTAAGGAAAAAATAAGATCGTTTCTATTTTGAAGGCTGCAACACGTCTCAAAAAAGTTGATACACCACTGTGTGGCATCGCATCTTCTGTCCTTACACATCTGAGAACTGAGGAGACCAGTTGCTGAAGTTTTGGGAGATGAATGTTCTCCCATATGTGTCTAAAACAGGATAATGTTTTAACAGTTCTGGGTGTCCTTTGTTGTGTTTTTCGTTTCATGATGCATCAAATGTTTACAAAACATCTAGACTGCAGGCAGGTCAGTTAGGCACCCGGACTCTTCCACTATGAAGTCATACTATTGGCCTACATATGCAAGGCCTGCCCTGAAAATGAAATCATTGCATACTGTTTTTATTTACATTTTACCCAGCAATTTCGTTCGGTTCTGCACTCCACTCGTGCACCGGCGCTCCTCCACGTGCCTGCTATCACATCCGCATATGGAGGGAGTAAATGAATGAATAAATAAATTGAATAATTAAGTAACTATTGTGTGTTTTCTAAATGCAGACATTTATGAAGTATGCTAAAATAAGTAGAAGAGTGAAGTAGAACATATATTTGGAAAATTAAATATTAAATGTAAAGAAAACACTAAATTTAATTAATATAATAGAAAAGTGTGTAAAAGTGTAAACTGTTGTTTACAAGTATGAATAGTAATTAACGAAATAGAATAATAATTATATTAAAACATGACAAGCAATTTTATGTTTTGCATTTCTTTCCCTAACTGTACGGAAATCGAACCAAATCATGACTTAAAAACCGAGGAATGTACCGTGAATGATTTTTATTACAATTTTGGAAGCACACAATTGTATATTACGTCTTTAGATGTTGTAGCTACAAGACTACCAAGACTACGAGACCCAAACCTGTTCCACCATGACAATGCCCCTGTGCACCAAGCCTGCTCCATGAAGATCTGCCTAAACCTGCTGTATGTACGTTGCAGCTGAAGATCTCCTGCTATAGAGGTCTGACCACAACCCTAATGAACACCTTTGGGATGAATTGGAACTCAGACTGCTGATTGCTAAAACCAGCTTCATGAAGATGGAGTTTACATCACTGAAGTAACGTCCAGGATTTACAAAGTTTATCATTATTTATGAATCATAGATGAATACAATGTTACATAAGACGCATATAAGTTGAATGTTAACTGTCTTCTGTCTGTGTGTGTGTTTGTGTGTGTCTAAGTGTATGTCCACCGAGGTGCCGTAATGGCCGATCCCCTCATGTCTTTTTTCGTTAGGCTGTTTCCATTCGCCTCCAGTTGCTATGAAACCTTTTCCAGACATAAGGGATGCTAGGAGACAAAACCCTCAGCGGAGAGGCGTTAGGAAAGTCTGCGCTCGGAACAGAATCGAACGATTTCCCCAACGGGTCGACATGAACCCACGCTAACACCATCAGCGTCCATCACTTTGTCTGTGTCTGTTATTTTAGTTTATGGCCATATAAGTGACAGAACAAATTGTACTTTCTTACGGTGGAAATTAGTAGAACAATATCAAAAATGACAAAAGTAATGATGGAGAAATGACCAAAGCATGAACTCGAAAAACAAAGGCAAAGTGGTTTCTATCACTTCATGCGTTTATAAAAAATTTCCATTTTTATAACTAATTCGTTTCACCTCATATACAGTTCATAAATTCGGACAAAAGTATTGGAAGTCCTGACTTTTCCACAATACACAATTGTATGGGACATCTTTGGATGCAGTAGCATGAAAAACTTTCCCATTCACTTGAACTAGGAGACCCAAAACACTTCCAGCTCCATGAAGATATGCTGTACATGGGTTGGAGTGGAAGATCTCCTGCTATAAAGCACAAACACTACTGAACACCTTTGGGATGAATGTGAATGCTGACTGCACCCCAGGAACCTCCTCATCTTCTCACTTACATCAGTCCCTGATTTTAGCTGAATGAATCTCCACAAAATCTCCACAAAATCTAGTGGAACGTCCTGCAAGGTGAGCGGTGGTTGTTATTAGAGCGAATAAGGACCCAATGTGGAATAGGATGTTCAAAAAGAAGCAAACACTTATCTTCAGTTCAAATCATTTCTATTGATAAAGCGATGGACATTGTCCCAAAGTTATAAAGTTGTATAAAAGAGTGTATATGTTCAGTGCCTATAAGTTTGTACCTAATGAGTGAGCCAGTGGTCACTGTGGTGAAGGAAAATCTTCCTGAGATGGTATGAGGAAGAAACCTAGAAGGAACCAGACTCGAAAGGGAATGTCCAGTCATTACAGCTCCATCATTGTTGAGGTGTTCAGTGCTGTTCAGTGATAGACACCATAATGCAGAACTGTTCATGTAAACCCTGGAACCATTAAAGCAAACTGTTTATATTAATTACAGTCCAAAAATCCATCCTCAAAGTTCTCAGGTGTCCACAATTTATTTTTCCTTTGATCACCTTGTACAGTGTAGAGGGCGTTTAATTGGACGGAAATGAAGTGGAGGATGAATCATCAAGATATCGTTTGCAGAAAATGACCAGTTCCGGGAGGTAAATTGTAATATTTGTGTATATGTTGGTCCACAGGAGGCGTCTGAAAATCAGTCACTCAGGAATAATCTTGGAATTATCCCCGATATCGATTTTCCGAGTGTTTTTTCAAGTGTTGGCATAAATGTTCTTTATTGCTGTATTTTCTTCTAGTTTTACTGAGTAACAAAGATATAAGCAACTTTTATTCTCTACTCAACTACATTTATGCTTCAATAGATGTACTTTTTACTCCACTCTATTTTAACTGTCCATGAGCACAACCAATGACATTTTGCACCTCTGTTGAAGGTCATTGAGGCTCAAATTTCTCTACACACATCTGATGTCTGTAAGGTTTCATTTTCAGTCCAAAAAAAGCTCGAAGAAATTCCAAAATTTTTTAGAACCAGCTGTTGAAGCGGAATCAAAATATTGTCCCTCTCTGAGAGATGCGTCGTATTACAGTCAGCTCTGAATTCTTGGTTTTACTTTATCGGAAATTATTACATTATTATTGAGTACTAATATCTCATTTACCTTCTGACATGATCCTGTCATTTTACTGTATTTGTTATTTGAAGATGTTTTTTGTATGGAAGCTCGTTTCTGCCACTTTTAAATAAAAAAGTTAGCCTAATTGCAATTGCGACTTTATTTCTTGCAAATCGGACTTTCAGTTGCTGGAAAAGAACTCCGAAACGCGAGAAATAAAGTCGGATTCGACAGAAAAAAAATGTCGGATTTGCAAGCAAACAAGTCGCAATTTTGGAAAACGGTTGGATTCGCAAAACAAACAAAGTCTGAAAAAAGAAAAAAGTCGGATTTCCGAGAAAAAAGTCGGATTTGCGAGAAAATTTGTGAATTGTGGGAAATAAAGTCGGTTTTGCGAAAAAAAGAGAGTCGCCTTTTAGGCAAACTTTTTAAAAAGTGGTGGAAAGAAGATTCCATATTTATATTTTTTGAAAGATCATTTTACTACTTTGTTGTTTTTGGACCGACTTGTTGATCTTTGTTTGATTCTGGCACGTTGAAGACGCAGTTGTGTTGTTGGTTAATTCAGTGTTGAGGTGTACAATTATTTGTAATTGAGGAAATAAAACTTTACAAAATGACTGTTTTAGTCTTTTCACTAACACGTGTCTCAGTGTTGAGGACCATATGAGTTCAATATGAGTCAAATATAAATATAAGACTTTTACTCAAAGGATATAGAAATTGGTGATGTTTAACCTGTATTGTAGTACACATTGCAGTAAGGTATCTATACTTTTACTTAAGTATGTTTTTCAGCTACTGTTTACACCTCTAACATACACACACACACACACACACACACACACACACACACACACACACACACTGACCTCACCTCAGAAACCTGTGTTTGCTTCGAACTCGTCATCCAAATGAGAACATCGCTTCAGTCGAGTGAAGCGCAGGGCAGAAGGGACAGTGTGTATGAGTATGTATATATAGTCGAGCTATAAAACAAAACCCCATTTGATGTGTGTGTGTGTGTGTGTGTGAAAGAGTTTCTTTTCAGCCCTCGCTGGTAGACACCACAGTGAAGAACAGAACGTCTCCTGTATAAATAGTACACAATGCCGAGTGACTTTCCCCTGGCCAGCTACCTAATGTCGTAATGGAGTAGGAATAAGGGCAGATCAGGAGTTGAGAAGACATGGAGCCATGGGGACGTGAGGTCTGTGGGGTCTGGAAGACAGGAAAAGGGATAGAGCAGACAGGGTTCCTCTCCAGGGAGAGCCTCATCTCACCTGCATGGAGGAGGATAATGAGAACGAGACAGTGACTGATGCTCATGGGTGTGTTTCTGACTTGGTGGGTTCACAGATGTATAGCTTTAAAATCTCCTTTACATGCACACACACACACACACACACACACACACACACACACACACACACACACACACACACACATTTACTAAGCACCCCCTGTACTTCTATGTGATGAATTGTGTGATTAACGAAGCATCATTTTATTCTCCATACCCACAGATAACCAGCTGCTTCCTTCTTTACATGAGACAGACAGAAAGCGAAAGAGAAAGAGAGAGAGAGAGAGAGAGACAAGTCAAGTCAAGTTTATTTCTATAGCGCTTTTCACAACAGACATT
The DNA here is from genome assembly GCF_946808225.1 of Silurus aristotelis. Lineage (NCBI taxonomy): Eukaryota > Metazoa > Chordata > Actinopteri > Siluriformes > Siluridae > Silurus > Silurus aristotelis. The sequence goes on from NC_139579.1 coordinate 31,309,214, forward strand.
GTCTCAAAGCAGCTTTAAAGAAATCAAGAGACAGAAAGACAGAAAAAGATAAAAAGAGAGAGACAGAGAAAAACAGAGACAGAGACTGACAGAAATACAAAAGGATAGAAAGACAGACAGACAAAGAGACAGAAAGACAGGTAAGCAGAATAACAGAGAGACAGACAGATGACAGATGTAAAGACAGAAAGGCAGTATAACAGAAAGAGAGAAACAGAAAGACAAAGTGACAGAGACAGACAGACAAAATAACAGAAAATGTAATGTTTTATATGCCGTAATTAATATGCAAATAAATGCAAAAATGTTTAAAACATATTCAGCTAAAAGATGTACATTAACATTTTATTTCAATGGTAATTATATTCAGGTTCTAACTATACAGGGTTTGTGTAGGTTAGTACAGGGTTTGTAGCACCAAAAAAAAAAAAAAAAAAAAAAGGTACTTATGGTTCTCTTTTAAGAACCGTTTACTGAAGGTGAAACTTTTCTATTTCATCACCATGGTATGTGATGTTCTTAGTGATTATTATTTATAAAAAAAAAAAAACATATGTGTGTGTGTGTGTGTAGATGTGTGTATGTGTGTGTGTGTGTGTGTGTGTGTAGATGTGTGTATGTGTGTGTATTGTTTTTATGAGTCTTCTCACAGTCAAAAAGGTGAGAAGCATAATAACAGAACACAGTACATATGTGGTTGATTAAGTCGTTATAAAAGGCATGAACAACGCAAACATGCTTAAAGGGATAAAAAAAAAAAGAAGAAAAAAGTAGAAAGAAAAAGAGTAGAAATCACGAAATGAAAAATACAATAAAGGAATAAAATAAAATGTACAGTATAACTAAAACTAGTATATAATTAAAAATGAGTATAATTAAATTAGAATCTTTCTGCATATTCAGCATAAAGACGTTCTAAAGAATAGATTCGATAAGTCTTTTAATCTATCGAATATAATTGCAAAAATTTTTATGCACAATTCATGATAAAAAAAACAGAGCTGGAATGATACAACTAGAAATGGAAAAAAAGAGTATAACAAAAAAAACAACACAATGCTGGGTTTTAGGCACAGCAACAAACAGACAAGAAATCGACAAAAACTTGACAACCGGACGCCGAAACACAGGGACGTGTATCACAGTGCTCATCAGGGTGAAGCAGGACGGAGCAGGGTGTGATTGAGACGTGTATTCCACCGGAGCTGATAGGAATTTTTGTTCAGCATCCCTCAAGCACTATCCAGACCACGGCCAAAAACAGAAAACATCGACCTAGACACACTATATACACAAAGGTTTGTGGATTCTTCCCTTTCCATTTGAACATCCAGTTCCACATTGAGTCCACATTTGCTGTTATAAGAACCTCCACTCTTCTGGGAAGATGTTCCACTAGATTTTGGAGGGTTGCAGGCAGCGTTCACATTCATCCTAATATGGTTGAAGTTCTATGGCAGGAGATCTTCCATTCCAATCCATGTAAAGAATCTCATCTTCATTGAGCATGGCAGGGTTTCTAAGATATGTTTTTGATACTCAGTCATGTCACTCACCTGCTGCCAAATAAATTCATTGCAATTTGATTCTCCAGCTGATTCATTCTAAAAACACTTGCTTTTTCCAAATTGTGTTTTTCCCCTAAAACTTTTGAGGTGTTTTAGCTATTAAAAAAAAAAAAAAAAAAAAAAGTCTTTAAAAGGTATATTTCCTCAGTCTCAACATTTGATATGTTTTTTTCTATATTTTGAATTAAATATGGGGTTTGAGTTTTGCAAATCATTGCATTCGGTTTTTATTTGGAATTTATGTTTTATGATTTCTGTACACAACCAGTATAGAAATTCTCAACTTTTTCTTTTTTTTTTTTTTTTTTTATAAATAATAATCACTAAGAACATCACATACCATGGTGATGAAATAGAAAAGTTTCACCTTCAGTAAACGGTTCTTAAAAGAGAACCATAAGTACCTTTTTTTTTTATTTTTTTTTTTGGTGCTACAAACCCTGTACTAACCTACACAAACCCTGTATAGTTAGAACCTGAATATAATTACCATTGAAATAAAATGTTAATGTACATCTTTTAGCTGAATATGTTTTAAACATTTTTGCATTTATTTGCATATTAATTACGGCATATAAAACATTACATTAAGTTTTGTTCCGCCTGATTCAGTAAATGTCTTTAATACAAGATTATAATATATATATATGACCATATTTAAGATTATTGAATCTAAAAAACGTTTCTTTACACAAAAAAACTCCACATTTTCCACTCCAAGGAACCTTTTGTGGAATGGAAAATCTTCATAGATGTTAAAGGTTCTTCACAGAACTTTACACTTGGGCGAAAAAAAATTTAAGAACTTCCAAACTTAATTAATTAAACAGTACAAGACTCACAGAAAAGTGGAAAAATACAATACAGAGTGAAAATATTTGTTAAAAGTAACAGCTAACACAAGGTGGATGATCTACAGAAATCCGTGTACCGGTTCATATGGTGAACTTTTCCGTGAGTAGATTTTCCATCAGCATTAAGTACAAGCCAGATGTTTCCCGTCATTGCTGAAAGTTTTCAGTCATGAACAATGGCATTGTTTATTCCATTTCTCTTTAACATGACCAGCTGCTCTCTGTCCTATTAAAGTTCCTAGTGAGAAAACATCAAGTCCACTGCATCTGATTACAATTAATTCTTTCCTATGAGCATCAACTGCTTCTTTCCTGTTATTAAAAAAGAGAGAGGAAGGTTGTGGGAAATATGGTTTATTGCTGCTTAAAAATTCGACATGTTTTTATGTACATATTTATATTTTATTTTTCTCACCGAGAAAATGTTTAGTTTTTTTGTGAAACCAAACTCAACATAGAGCTTTTGATTTTTAATGTTTTAAAGTAATCATGGTGTTTAAAATGACGTAAATCAGCAGGACACCAAACTGAACTTTCGCTATGTTTCCACACGGACGGTTTTAATTGCCGGATATGCGCATCATGGCGGATTTTGGTGCTTGATTTGAGACGTGGCGCATCAGTAAAACAAAGGTTTAGTAGAGTTTTTTGTATTTTTATATCTAAATAAAGAAAGGACTTTGTGAATAGATGTGTGTTGCGCTAAAGGTTTTAAATTCGCAACTTTTATATTTATTTATTTACATTTTTAAGCAAAAACGGTCAGAGATGCGTGCTGCATTAATCGTTTGTTAATAGAATTAGTGGCGTTCAAAAAAATTCATTTGTGTTAATGCGTTAATTTTGTGTATGCACACATCTACATAGAATGTTTAGAGTTAACAAACTATAAAAAAAAGTGCTCGTGTGTGTTATTTATTGACTGTTGTTTTTGTCATTGTTGTGTTCTAAGTTTTTTATGTTTTTTTCCCAACTGCCTGTGTTTTTCCTGTGGGTGTATGTGATCAGTGACATGCTACTAGGCTGTGTGATGTTGCCAGGCCTGATGGGAACCCCTGTGGATCTAGAAATAATCCTGACATTGACAGCTTCCCTAAAGAACGTCCTGTTTATGGTAATGCCACCGCCTCGATGACCTTAACAGTATTCCAGGCTTCTTCTAAAATGTTGTGCGATCCTTTTTTATTCTCCTCACATGATAGATACAGATGAAGCCTACAGCTCAGAACCCTTTCATCCCGATCTATTTACCACGATACGATAAGTTCCTGATCCGAAGTAAAGCCTGTGACTAAAATATGAGAAATCGAGATTCGAGGGAAAATCCTGGACAAGTCTTAAAGGCTTTTATTGTCAGGGCTAATGGTAGCATTTGCACTGTAAAAAACAAAACAAATGACAAACAGCAGCTGTAATTATTATCTTGTCCTCTTAAGCCCCCATCGTCTACACAGACACACACACACACACACACACACACACACACACACACACACACACACACACACACACACACACACACACATAGCAAAATATGCAATTTCCACTTCACTCAGGACTCACTCTAGCAATTTATTCTAATACTGAATAAATAACAATGGATAACTCATTACCCTGACATGTAGTGTAGTGTGTGTGTGTGTGTGTGTGTGTGTGTGTGTGTGTGTGTGTGTGTGTGTGTGTGTGTGTGTGTGTGTGTGTTTTGGGTGGAAAGTAGGGCTAAAATGCATGTGCTGTTTTTAGACTCAGCTCCGTCTGGTCTGTTCAGGGCCTGAGACGCCGTGACATGGGAGAAGGTCTTTATGTACTAAAAGAGAAATATGATGTCCAGAATGAAAAGATTTATAGCCAGATCAGAGACAGTGAGGTTCATGGAGACCGCAAGCATTCACACAGGGCTTTATGGCTTATTAATGAGAAGCCCAAAGGATGGAATTTTTTTATGCACTGTTTTCTTCAGTGGAGAACTGAAACAGAAATTCGAGTCAGGCAAATCTAATTTTAAAGGGAATACATTGGGGATATACTATCATTAAATGGACACTTTCAGGGTTGACTAAAGATACATCAAAATGTATTTTTAAATAAAATCAAACTTTAAGGTTATCAAAATAAACTACAAAATACTGCAGCCACACCACATATCAAAATCAGAGATAGTAAAAGTACACACATCCTTCACTCAGTAGAAGTGCAGATACTGATGTTTTAAAAGATTCTGGTAAAAGTTGATTGTTGGTTTTTCAAAAGAAGTTTTGGCTCTGACATGTACTTCAGTAAAAAGTAGTGATTATTACTACCTGTTTTAGTGTCACGCTGGTAACTGAACATTACATCATATTAATATTAGGGCTGTCAATCAATTTGTCACGCTCGGATCAAGAGTTGGAACCAGAATAGGGTCAGCTCGTTTTATTTGCTGTAGTACACAGACAGAAGCTTAGGTAGAAGCACGAACTGGAAAACTGGTATAATCCGAAACAGGGGAAGTCCAGGGATGATTGCTAGTATGAACTGTAGATCAAACGGTGAGTGAGAATGGGGGCTTTATCAAGGAGAGCATAGATTGGAGACAGGTGAAGGTGATTAGTATGTAGGTGAGGCGCTGCGAATGTGCTGAGTGCAGGGGGAAGGCATGGCTGGTGGTTCCGTGACACAATAAAAAAATGTAATCGTCAGAACTAATCGCATGATTGTCACGATTTCTTTTTAAGTTTCGAATAGACTACAAACTACTGCTACTCACTTATAAAGCACTAAATGGTTTGGCTCCCATGTATCTATCCAGTCTCTTAACACGCTACAATCCGTCACGCTCCCTGAGATCTCAAAACTCTGGGCTTCTAGTAGTTCCTAGAATAGCAAAGTCCACTAAAGGCGGTAGAGCATTTTCACATTTAGCTCCTAAACTCTGGAATAGTCTTCCTGACAGTGTTCGGGGTTCAGATACACTCTCCCAGTTTAAGTGCAGATTAAAAACATATCTTTTTAGCAAAGCCTACACATAACACACATCACACACATCACATCACAACCTTGTGCTCCAGAATATATGATTACATGCACATTATCAACTTGTGCTGTTAATATCATGAACAGCAGCTACGCTAATTCCTCTCCACTGCTTCTCTTTCTCTCCCCATCCCGAGGCATCCTGAGGTTTGGCCAGCTCCAGTCACGTCCCACCTCGTGAAGATTATGGACCTATGGATGATCATGGAGAAGTAGATGCCGAGTGTTTAAAGGCCCTGGCATGGAGAAGCTGATGCTGGATCTATGATGATCACAAATTGTTCTGTATTGTTGAAAGATTTATGACCAAACTTTTGATGTCACCCATATGAGGATGGGTTCCCCTTTGAGTCTGGTTCCTCTCAAGGTTTCTTCCTCATATCATCTAAGGGAGTTTTTCCTTGCCACTGTCGCCACGGCTGCTCATCAGGGACAAACGCACACCATTCACCTTCACTGTTGTTTTCTGTAAAGCTGCTTTGAGACAATGTCTGTTGTGAAAAGCGCTATACAAATAAACTTGACTTGACTTGACGATTTAACTCACGATTAATCACAACCTAATCACACATTTTTATCTGTTCTATCTGTCCACAAATCACAATATCATCCGCAAACATCATAGTCCATGGACACTCCTGTCTGTCCTCGTCCGTCAAACTGTCCATCACCACTGCAAACAAGAAAGGGCTCAGAGCCGATCCTTGATGCTATCCAACCTCCATATATATATATATATATATATATATATATATATATATAAAACTTATATAAACTCCCACCGAGGAGTTTCTGGGGCTCTTGTGCTGGGTGCAAATAGGACAGGAGGCCACAAACTGCCGAACATCTTCCTTCATAGTGGGCCACCAAAAACATTGCTGCAGTAGGGTCAAGGTGCAAGGGGTACCTGGGTAGCAGAAAAAACGAGAGCTGTGGCACCACTAGAGTACCTGGGAACGTAGCTGGTCTGGGCTGCCCTGAAGTAGCTTTGTGCACCTTGCGTTCAATGTCCAAGTGAAGGGCTTGGACGGAAACAGACAGAGGAAGGATATCTTCCCCTCTCTCCTCATCATGGGAACCCAACTGGGACAGGGTCTCCGGTTTGCTATTTTTGGAGCCCGGATGGTCCACACCGTCTGTCCCTCTGACCAATGCCGCCATTCCTTAAGCGCCTGCTTGACTCTCTTGCGGTCCCCGATGGAGTAATAGCATTCTGTGGGATTTAGTTAGCGTGAGAAGAAGGCACATAGATCAAGGCGGTTGTCAGTGGCTCCTCTCTGAGACAGGATGGCCCCCACACCATTGTTGGAGGCATCAACCACCATGATGAATTGCCGGGAAGGGTCGGGCAGAGTAAGGATAGGTGCAGAGGTGAACCAGGTCTTGAGTTCAGGAAAGGCCTGTTCTGCATCAGGATTTCAAGATAATTGCTGACTAGTCAAGTCAAGTCAAGTTAAGTTTATTTGTATAGCGCTTTTCACAACAGACATTGTCTCAAAGCAGCTTTACACAAATCAACAGTTAAGGTGAATGATGTGAATTTGTCCCTGATGAGCAGCCGTGGCGACTGTGGCAAGGAAAAACTCCCTTAGATGTTATGAGGAAGAAACCTTGAGAGGAGCCAGACTCAAAAGGGGAACCCATCCTCATTTGGGTGACATCAAGAGTTTGATCATAAATCTTTCAACAATACAGAACACTGGAGAGTGAGAACTAACATGATTACTGGAGTATAAGATTATAAATGATGTTCTTTCTGCAGTCTTATACAGTCTATATGGTTAGTAGCTCCTAGTTTTATAAGCTCAGCATTTGTGATCATCACAGATCCAGCATCAGCTTCTCCATGCCAGAGCCTTTAAACACTCCAGGAGGTCCAATGTCAAACTCCACACATGTAGCAGGATCCAAATGGCACTGGTACATCTCTAGATGGTTTGGGATGTTTGCAAGTTCGGCATCTACTTCTTCAAAGGTCCGTAATCATCACGAGGTGGGAGGTGACTGGAGCTGGCCAAACCTCAGGGTGTCTTGGGATGGGGAGAGAAAGAGAAGCAGTGGAGAGGAATTGGCGTAGCTGCTGTTCATGATATTAACAGCACAAGTGGATAATGTGCATGTGATCAGATGTTCTGGAGCACAAGGTTATGATGTGATGTGTGTTATTTGTAGGCTTTGCTAAAAAGATTTGTTTTTAATCTGCACTTAAACTGGGAGAGTGTGTCTGAGCCCCGAACACTGTCAGGAAGACTATTCCAGAGTTTAGGAGCTAAATGTGAAAATGCTCTACCACCTTTAGTGGACTTTGCTATTCTAGGAACTACTAGAAAGACTGGATAGATACATAGGAGCCAAACCATTTAGTGCTTTATAAGTGAGAAGTAATAGTTTGTAGTCTATTCGAAACTTAACAGGAAGCCAATGTAGGGACGATAGGATTGGGGTTATATGATCATATTTTCTTGACCTTGTGAGAACTCTGGCTGCTGCATTCTGGACTAACTGAAGCTTGTTTATTAATGATGCAGGACATCCACCTAGTAATGCATTACAGTAGTCTATTCTGGAGGTCATAAACGCATGGACGAGCTTCTCTGCATCGGATACAGACAACATGTTTCTTAACTTAGAAATATTTCTAAGGTGAAAGAAGGCTGTTTTTGTAACTTGGTTGATATGATATTTGAAAGACAAGTTGCTGTCTAAAATAACTCCCAGGTCTTTTACCGTTGAACTAGTGGTTACAGAACATCCGTCTAAATGCAGGTTGAGATGCTGGAGCTTCTGTGTACTATTTTTTGGGCCGATGAGCAAAATCTCCGTTTTATCAGAATTTAATAGCAGAAAGTTATGGGTCATCCAATCTCTTATTTCCTTAACACACTCAGTTATCCGAGTTAATTAAGCTGTATCGCCTGGTTTAGATGAGATATATAGCTGAGTATATGAGTGACTAGTGGAGGTGAATCGGTGTAGGGGGGCAGCAATGGTGCTAAAACCACGGATGAACTTGCGGTAGAAGTTCGCAAAGCCGAGGAATCTTTATGTTTTTCAGGTTTTGACCACTCCACCATGGCGAGAATCTGGGCAGGAATTGAAGATGAAGCCCAGAAAAGATGTGCTGGACACGTGAAACTCACATTTCTCAGCCTTAACATACAACTGGCTCTAAAGTAGACTGGTGAGCACAGCGCTTACATGGCAGTGGTGTTTCTCCAGGGAGCGGGAGTAGAATAATATGTCATCCAGGTGGACAAACACAAAACAATGGAGCATGTCCCGAAGGACGTCGTTGACCAGGGCCTGGAAGACTGCAGGAATATTAGTGAGGCCAAGTGTTCATTGTGGCCTGCGTGGTTCTTTTAAGCCGTCTTCCATTCGTCCCCCTCCCAGATGCGTACGAGGTGGTACGCATTGCGGAGGTTTAGCTTGGTAAAGATAGTGGCCCGCTGAGGAGCTCAGATCATGGTACTCCCGAGGAACAGAACAGAGATCGGAGGGAGATTCCATCTCAGAATGAGTTGGGATCCGAGGGATTAATGTGAGACAGCTGGCTTCACACAAGATTCCCCATTCCAACACCGTGCCACTGGTCCAGTCCAAGTGAGGGATATGCCTCTGGAACCACGGGAAACCAAACATAGCTCGTGGTGATGGGATGATTAGGAATAATAACCATTCACAATGTTGTTCAGCGGTAGAGACGAGAAGGGGCTTGGGTGTTTTTGTTTATCAGTTACCAGGGTGTTAAGTAAAGTCAGGTACTGATGTAGATGAGGTAAAGACGTTCCTGGGGTGCAGTCAGCATTCACATTTAACCCAAAGGTGTTCAGTGGGGATGAGATCAGAGCTCTTTAGCAGACCGCTCAGGATCTTCTTCACCAAACCATATAAAGCAGATCCTCATGGAGCTCACTTTGTGCACAGGGGCACTGACATGCTGGAACGGGTTTGGGTTTCTAAGTTCAAGTGACCACAACATTTTATTATAGTGCATTTACAGATTCCTGTCCTGTACAATTGAGAGCTTTCAGCTTTGTGGCAACAGTTTAAAAAAGAATTTAAAAAAGCAAGAAAGGGTCAAGTGTACCAATACTTTTGTCCATATAGTGTATATCGATACTAGAAATCACAATTGCGAATATTTCTTTGCATCTTACTTTCTTAATGTAAGAGCCACCACAGGAAGCTGTAAAACTTGTCATTTAGAATAAATAAATGTCACATACTCATTTTTTTATTTAGAAGAGTTTATTAAAAATGTGAAAAGGGACTAAATGTGAAATGGGGTATTAAAGAAGCACATACCAATTTTTTTTTGTTAAGGTGTCCACAAACTTCTGGTCACACAATGTAGATTCAAAGTACCAGGTCACATCTGACGCATGTTTCCTGCTATAAAAGGAAATGTTCTTCAGCTCATAGAAGACATTAGCTTGTGTTCCAGGCCTGTGCCGCAGCCAGCCGAGTTCACTAATTATGTTCTATTCTAGGTTGAGGAACCCATCAGGGATGTAAGCCGAGACTGAAATGTGCATCCAGTGTAACATTACGTTGGAAACCAGCCCCACACGGTATATAAAATTCATGAATCTCATCCTCGGCATGTCGAGTCAAAGAAACGGGAATACGGGGATCTCGTGGGATGGTTTTCTGAACACTGCTGTCTATGTTAATAAGAGCTGAGCGCTTTCCAAGGTGCTTCGGGTCATACAGTGGCAAATGACATGTGACATCAGTGCCGGGCCAGGTTTCTCAGAGGTCTCATTAGATCTGCTCAGTGTTTATACGACCAACCAGGAGGGAAATGATAAAGTAAAGGAGATGGGACGTGTGATGCTTCATTTCCAGCCTAAATCGTATCATTGTCAGGCTTTGGTGCAGCTTGACGATCGTAGTGGCTCACTGATTCATTCATTATTCATTATGATTCATTCACCACTTAATAGAGAGATTATTCCATTTTGGTCATTCACAGAGATGGAAGGTTGTGAGTTCAAATCCAAGCACCACCAAAAGGTCACTGCTTGGCCCTTGTGCAAGGCCCTTAACCCTTAACTGATTAGTAGTAAGTTGCTCTGGATATTAAGACATTTGACTTTGGATCCAAAGGCCAAATGGTATAAATGTGAATAAAAAAAAACAAAAAAACATTTGTGGACACCTGAGCATAAGACCCTCTACTTTCTGAACATCTCATTCCACATTAACCCCCCAATTTACTGTTATAATAACCTCCACTCTTCTGGGAAGATGTTCCACTAGATTTTGTGGATTTGTTTTGGAGATTCATTTAGCCACAAGGGTGTTAGTAAAGTCAGGTACTGATGCAGGTGAGGTGAGGAGATCTGGGGTGCAGTCAGCGTTCACATTCATCACAGAAGTGTGAGAGTTTTAGAGACATATTTCAGGAAACCTCCCATCCAAACCATGTATCCTCATGGAGCTGGCTTTGTGCACAGGAGTTATGTCATGCTGGAACAGGTTTCGACTCTCATAGTACATGTAAAGGCAAAATAATTACTAGCGAATCCTTTGGGAAATGTTGGCACTCCTTATTTAACACAAAAGATGATAGTACTACAAAAGCAACTATAAAAGTGGGTTTTGTGTGTCTATATGTATGTGTGTGTGTGTGTGTGTGTGTGTGTGTGTGTGTGTGTGTGTGTGTGTGTGTGGGGGGGGGTTTTAGCTCTGCAGCCTCATTACCAATGATGAGTAGAAGCAGATCGGGTCTCATCCACACCAGAGACATGGAAACTAGAGCTTCACTACACTAGAGAGCTACACACAGAGGGTAAAAGTGTGTGTGTGTGTGTGTGTGTGTGTGTGTGTGTGTGTGTGTGTGTGTGTGTGTGTGTGTGTGTGTGTGACATGCTGTAAAGTTTTTAATCCTTTTGTTCACTCGTCACGTGCTTGGCTTTTTCCCCTGATGGCAATTGTGTGTGTGTGTGTGTGTGTGTGTGTGTGTGTGTGCAGCGTGGGAAAATTAGAAGCGCACAGATATTAACATCATATTTTTGCATCGGTTCTTAGAGGGAGTGTGCTGCTAACATCTGAGCTTCTTCATGGAAAGCTCTCACTTTGGGTGTTTTTTGGACATACACTGTATGATATAAAGGTATTGGGACACCTGATTTTTCTTCTGTCATATGTGGTTCTTCTACAAACTGTTATCACTAAGTTGGAGGCACACATGCTCCATAAAGATGCTTTCCATGGGTTGGAGTCGAAGATCTTCTGCACCCCAGGCCTCTTCACCTTACCTACAGTACATCAGTACCTGACTCTACTAACACCCTTGTGGCACAATGAATCTCTGATAATTTCCAGAAAATCTAGTAAAACATCTTCCCAGAAAAGCGAAGGTTTTTATAACAATCTTATGGTCAGGCGTCCGAGAACTTTTGACAAAGACAAAAATGTCTGATCATCACTGTGCGGTCTGTGAATGCAAGTTGCTTGGGGGGGGGTTTCATTTCATGCTGAACCCCTAAAAGGGTTGTAGCTCGATAGATCTGGATTTAATGACCACGCATGAGGATTCTCTTTATAAAAATCAAAGTTAAAGTACAAAATAAAAAGATGGAAAGTTATAGTGCCTGCTAAAAGTGTGGAAACACCTTTATGGTTTTTGAGACACAGAAAAGTTCCCATTTGTTTCTATGCAATTGGAAAAGTTCTGTGGAGTCCAAATGTGAAATATTTGCTTCTAAGAGAACTTAAGACCTTGTATAAGCTTAATAGTTTGGGGTTGTTTTAAAGCATCTACCTTCAGTGGTGTCCTACATGAATCAGTCCACCTCTTAATATTATAGGGAAGTGCAGTAGAACAGAGCGCCGTATCACACACAGGAATCTCATACAGTGAGAATAAAGTCATCACTAAAGCAAGAAACCCAATAAACATTATTCAACACGTCTCCTTTCACTGTAGCCACAACTGCACCTCCCGCATACATCATCTCCAACAAAAGCATCGATATTCACCTCAGAAAAGGACCTCGGGTTTAGGTCAGCAGAGAAGGCTTTGCTGGCCCTGATGGCCCTCCATGATATAAATAGATAAAGTAATAAAGAGCTAACATAAAACAGGTGAACACCATGTGATAACAAAACATAGCCAGGTCAAAACAAAGGCAGAACTAATAAAAACGCATGTAGGACAAAAGACGAGCGTAAACCAAGTCACTGAGAGGCAGAATTCACATAGCATTAATCAGCAAATGTAAAAGTAGATGTTTGGTAACGGTAATGTGCGGGACAATAAGAAGAGCAAGTTGTCCTTGAGACCTTCCAGTGTCAGATAAAGTCATTTGGATTGTTTGTCTTTCCATGATACCCTGCAGGATTCTCCCTACAGCGACGCCACAAAAAACTATTCTGATGCTTTTCCTGTCATTGATAAGCAGTGGCTGAATTTTCTCTCCGTTCTATTTAATCCTGAATCAATCAACTTCTCTTTCAGCACCAATACCTGCTGAGACACAGCTTTACAGCCATCATTAGTAATAAACGGTTCGATTATGTGCACAGTGCCTTCTGTTCGAGGAGGACAGCATGGTGCGAGAAGAAACAGGGAAATACTTATCATTATCATAACACGTCATGAAAATCCTAATCCTTCTATTATAAAGAAAAAATTCCCAGTAGATGTGCACAAGAAGATAATAAGACTGTTATAAATTTTATCATTAGGGTGGGAGTGGGTAGTTTTACTCTCATCAGGGTGGAAGTGGGTGGTTCTTATTCTCATCATAGTGGAATTGGGTGGTTTAACCCTCATCGCGGTGGAAGTGGGTGGTTCTTATTTTCATCAGGGTATGTGTGGAAAGTTTTATTCTTATAAGAATGGGAGTGGGTAGTTTTACTATCCTGAGCATGGGAGTGGGTAGTTTTACTCTCATGAGCATGGGAGTGGGTAGTTTTACTCTCATGTAGATGGGTGTGGGTAGTTTTAAGTTTATGAAGGTGGGTGTCAGTAGTTTTACTCTCATGAGGGTGTGAGTGGGTAGTTTTACTCTCATGAAGGTGGGAGTGGGTAGATTTTCTCTCATGAAGGTGGGTGTAGGTATTTTTATTTTTATGAAGGTGGGAGTGGGTAGCTTTCTTTTTCTGAGGGTAAGAGTGGGTAGTTTTATTTTTATGAAGGTGGGAGTGGGTAGTTTTATTTTTATGAAGGTGGGAGTGGGTAGTTTTTTTTTTCTGAGGGTAAGAGTGGGTAGTTTTATTTTTATGAAGGTGGGAGAGGGTAGTTTTATTTTTCTGAAGGTGGGAGTGGGTAGTTTTATTTTTATGAGGGTGGGAGGGGGTAGTTTTATTTTAATGAGTGGAGGAGTGGGTAGTTATACTCTCATAAGGGTGAAATGGGTAGTTTTACACACATAATGGGGGATTGGGTGGTTTTTACTCCTATCAGATTGGAAGTGGGCAGTTCCTACACTTTTGATGCTTGGAGTGGTAGTTTTGATTTTTGTGTACAGGAGTGGTGGGGTTAGTTTTTATTTTCATTTGATTGACATTGGAATGTCCAGGCCGTGTCATGGTGCTGTGCGACATGTCCACCGTGTTCTGTGTAAATTCATTCATTCAAACTTTGCGTCTTTGTGTGTTTGTTTTCCTTTATGATGGTTTTTCCTCCATGGAGGCCAAACTAAACCTTGTCTGTTATGTTTATACACTGAAATTCACCTGCCAATGAACCAAGCTAAATGTCATGAGCCTGTATGGTGACTGAGGGAATTTTGTACTTGTCTTGCCTTACACGTGTCCTGAGTGTCAAACGTGTGTTCAATATTTTCACTGAAATATCATTTAACAAGATGTTTCTGTATTGCCTTTTCATATGTTATTGAGTTGGCTGAATTCACAAGCCACTGAGTGCTGATGTTTAGTCTCTGAACTGTAGTGCTGAAGAACCTAATTAATTATCGGGCCCAAGTGTGTGTGTGTGTGTGTGTGTGTGTGTGTGTGTGTGTGTGTGTGTGTGTGTGTGTGTGTGTGTGTGTGTGTGTTTGTTATAAGCTCCTGGAAAGACTTCAGCACCTCTCGGGCTGCTTTTATCGGCCAGATCTAAATGGCTTTGAACAACAGTAATGGAAAAACGAAAGCACTCGCAGAAGATTCATAAGTGCTTAAATCTTACATAAACAGAGATTGCAGGGTGTAAATACAGCGATAGATTCACGATTTCTCATCCTCTATTCAGCCGGGCATGCTGCAGCATTGCTACTAATTTTCCACTATTAATAGAACACATACTACTACACCAGAAAGTTTCCGACAAACATCTCAAATGAATCTGGTTTACACTGTAGAATTATTTTTATTCTTCTAAGATAAAATTTTTTTTTTTTATAATGTACTGTATGGAAGCCCGATTCCGCCACATAAAAAAAAATATGTTTGCCCAAACGCATTTTTATTTCTCACAATTCAAACTCTATTCTCGCAATTCAAAATTTATTTCTCATAATTCGCCTTTATTGCTCGCAATTTTTCTTTATTTCTTGCAATTCTGGTTTTATGTGTTTTGGTGTTGATACCGTAAATGCAAATGTCAATGAAATCTTTTGGAAAATAAACTGGATGGCGCTAAAGGATAAATTCAAACTCATGGAGAATAAATAAATAATTTACAATTGGGGGGAAAAAAAACTGTCATCATCGGATGATAATAGATTCGCAATGGAGGAGCTCGATGATCACACCTTTGTGTTACATGAAATATTCAGAGCATAACTAGAGCCATCTTTTTGTGTGTGTGTGTGTGTGTGTGTGTGTGTGTGTGTGTGTGTGTGTGTGTGTGTGTGTGTGTGTGTGCATGTGTGCGTATGCATGTGTGTTTCAGTGTGTGTGGGTGTGGAAACACCAGACAGTGAGATAATTGGCACTATATATTGTTTTGCACCTGCTTTATATAGCATACGGTCTGAAGTGAAGAAACAGTGGGGAATGCTGTATGGATATTTTTTTTTCCGGGACTGAAGCAGCAAGAAAAGTGCAGAATTTAATTGATTTCTTTGGCAATTTTTTCCACTCTATTTGAATCCACTGTAAACTCTATGCAAATTACCTAAAGTGTGTAAGATGTCCTTTTTGAACATCCCATTCTACATTTAGTCTCCATTTGCTCCACTGATTGGCCCTTATACAAGGCTCTTAACCCTCAGCTGCTCAGTAGTAAGTTGCTCTGGATATTAAGACATTTCACTTTGGATCTAAAGGTCGTGAGTTCAAATCCCAGCCACATCGAGAGGCTTCCTGGGACGCCTGAGCAAGGCCCTTAACCCCTCAACTTCTATTATATGGACATTTTGTAGACACCTGAGCATAAGATCCTCTGCTTTCTGAACATCCCATTCCACATTGAGCCCTCAATTTACTGTTATAATAACCTCCACTCTTCTGGGAAGTTGTTTCACTACATTTGATATAGATTTGTGAAGATTTATTCAGCCACAAGGGTGTTAGTAAAGTCAGGTACTGATGTAGGTGAGAAGGTGAGGAGGTCTGAGGTGCAGTCAGCGTTCACATTCATAATGTTTAATAGCGTTTGAGCTTTGTAGCAGGAGATCATCCACTGCTGGAACAGGTTTGGGTCTCCTAGTTCAGTTGAAGGGAAAATTCCAGGCGACCGCAAGACGATCGTGCGAACAACTTTGTGGTAACCTTTTGCAGAAGAACCACATATGGCCAGAAAAGGTGTGTCTTCCAATTTTTTTTCACATATCATGTAAGTATGTAATCCCTCAGCACATTGGGAGCTCAGGACTTATTGCTGAATTTTTTTTGGAGGGAACAAACAAAACTCCACAGAAGAGCTGTCTGGGTCTGGAACATTATTTCCATGAAGATTTGAATCACTAGATCACATAGATCACATAGATCACATAAATCACTGTGTTGTGATTGCATCGACTGCTAAACCTACATTACTGTATCCTTAACTAGCAACTACAAACCGCACCTCATTCCACCTGTTTTATTAGCTGATCTTGGCTTTCAATAGATTATCATTTGTGGCTTCTGATTGGCCGAAATGTAAACCTGATTCCACAGAGCATCTTTCTGTTTCGTTTGGGGGTCTTAAAGCCAGTGGTGAACAGTAAAGAAGTAAACTAAAGTATTTTCTATTGGAGAGACTTTTACTTCAAATTCACTACATTTCAAAGTCAAATTTCGTACTTTTTACTCAACTACAATTCGTAAAATCAGTAATTATTGAAAAAAAAAACCGTAACTGTTCAGCGCGCGATCTGTTTGAAACCAGTTTTTATTGGCGTTTGTTGTATCTGATGGTCACCAACATATAGTTCAGCATCAGTTCAACATCAAGCAGAACATTTAGAGAGTAACAAATGATGAAACCTTATTTACATGATTTTCTGCAGGTTTTGTGCTCATGATAATTTGAATAGATTCATCAAATGAATCAGTGTTTGAGTCATTAATATTGTTCTATTATTAGATCAGTGTTTGCTGAGAGTCACATTGGAGTCTTTTCACATCAACTGAGTTGATTAAGCAACAGTCTTGGGATAAAAAAATAATAATAGGAACATTATAGCCATAATAAATCATAGTACTTTGGATACTTAAGTACATTTGAAAGCTTTGTATATTTACTCAAGTGAAGATCTGCTGTAGAGCTTTAACCCTAGTAAACAAACCCCATTACCTTTCACCCCTGTGGCTGAATGAATCTCCACAAATCTCCATAAAATCTAGTGGAACATCTTCCCAAAAGAGTGGAGCTCATTCTAAAAGCAAATGAAGACTCAATCTGGAACGTTGAGAAAGTCAATCTTATACGCCACAAACTGTAAATGTATATAGTGTATATGTGTATATGTGACCCGACTGCTATAAAAATCACGTCAATCTCACCATCTCAGTGTATCAAAAAGACTTTGTGTTCTTTAGATAATAAGCAACAGGTCTGTTCACACAGTAGCCTAAGTGCATCACTGTCACAGTGTGAGTTGGATGAAGATAAGACCTTAGTCGGTATTAATGAGCCGAGAATTGACCTTTTACCGCATACTGGAATACTATAAATAAGCCTGAGTGTAACACAGCCGTGAACTGACTATTTGCATGTGTTTAATTAGGAGAGTGTAGTGTAAATAGGAATAAGTGCATTGTTGTCATAGTGTGATATGACGAATGGAACGCAGCCCTAAGAGATAATAACGCTGCTTTTTTTTATTGACTCCACCGACCTCCTGATGCAGGGACTTCATACCATGCACAATCTTCTGAGTCGTTCTGAGTTCTGAGCACGATCATAAGGTGTAATCCAAACAGTCCTGTGTCTCTCATTCCTCCTTCAAAACTCTTAAGATCCGTCTGGGATTGCTTTCTTGGAAATTTGGAGAATAAAGGATGAATACAGACAGAGGAAGTAGTCAAAGGAATACACATGGACATGGGCACACATGCAATTTGAGGTCAGGATTGATTCTAGAAGCCGTGAGATTCCATCACTGTACTATCTGAATTCTTAGTTATAAAGGTTCTTAAGCGGTCCTTTTCCAGGTGGATGGATCTGTGAAGAACTATGGATTTTTTTTTTCTCTTCTACAAAAGTAGTTTTTTTTTTAGCAGAAAGGGGTTCTTTAACGTAAAAAAGATTCTTAACAGTCTAATCTCAAAAGCTGATCATATATAATCTATAAATCGGTCACTGAATTGGACTGAATAGGTTGGAAGAGAACTGGTTGTAGGACAACATGCATGAGTCCATTTTATTCATTTGAAGTTTGTTTAATAACATTTAAAGTGGAAAGTACACTATATGGGCAATTTTTTCCATTCATTTGAACTAGAAAACCCAAACCTGGTCCAGCGTGATGATGCATTTTAAACACCTTCTCACCTACATCACTACCTGACTTTACTAACAGCCTTGTAACTAAACGAATCTCTACAAATCTCCATAAAATCTAGTGGAACATCTTTCTGGAAGAGTGGAACTCATAATAAAAGCGAATGGCAACTAAATGTGAAATGGGAAGTTCAGAAAGAACAGCAAGCACATCTGATTGGCAGGTGTCCACAAGCTTTTTCCCCATGTAATGAATATACCTACGTACATTGTACATTGAGTTTGGAAAAAAATGGTACATAAATGATTTAAGTTGAACCAATATGAATGTGAAATACCTTTTTTTTAAACAATGTAGAATTTTGTGCACAGTGCTTTGAGAAAATCGGCATGAAATTTGTGTGCACTGTGCATCGAATCTGTTCGCCTGTACAGAAAATCTGTGTTTTGTACCTGATCAGGACCTAATTTTTCGGCGTATTCGACATATCAACATGCATTTATTGCCCTGGAGGCAGCGAACGTTTCCTAATGGAAGAACGAATGAGCTTTTACTGAGCTCTGTGACCCTTTTGGCCTGGTTTGATGAATCACGTTTTGGAGAGTCCATGATTTAATAGGCAAATGTTGTTTGGTGGATCTGTACAATATTATCTATTTATGGCTAAATGGTGTCCATCTAAAAATACTCACATTTTTCTGACCTCAAATGATCGTGGTCTTCCTTATCGATTAGAATTTGTGTTACGTGAAGGTCTAAGCTTGTTTCCTTTCATTTGGAAAGTGCCAGGAGTTCGTATTTTATTCAGACAACAACAAAAAAAGCAATCGAGGAAAGAAAGGAGGATCTGCAGGGTTTTGTAGCCCCTGGTGAGCTTCTATTATACCGAAGTGGCATCTCAATTGGGAAGTAACTCAAGGGGCTAAAATGAATCAAACTGTACCTAACATACTGCGATCGGTTTATCCTTTCAAGAGCACTCACAGCGTGAAATGAAGATATCTTGCTGCGAGATTAATAAACGGAGAGTCAAAAAAAGTAATGTGACTGGACATCAGAATGAAAAAAGATACAAGTTTATGTAGCAGTAAAAAAAAACATCATATCTACCTTTCTCCTCTCCATCATATCAGCCGACACCACCTCATATAAATATAAAATAAGAGAAAAATCAATAGGATTAGATTATAAACAGTATTCTGACAATATGAGGCACATGCAGTTTGTATATGCTCTTTTGTATAGTTATAAGCGACACTGATGTATTTTTATGCTCTCAATGATTAAGCTTCACATCTGAAGCCCAAAGATGGTCATCCATCGAATGTATTTCCATCTTAATGATCTGAAGAAGGGACCTTTTGTCCTCTGTAATTAAGTCCCCTTCTCTCCTACCCATTAGATCTAAGCCAAGATGCTCAAGGCACAAATTACAGTGTTTTACACCCCCCCCCTTTTCTGTCCTCTATTTCTCCTTCCCTTTCTTCTATTCTTGTTGTACATATTTTATTTTAAATATGGTGTCTTTGACTCACAGCAGTCAGACGAGTGCTAGAACATACCAGACGGAGAATAAACAAGAAAGAGGAAATGCATCTGAAGAGATTTTGGTGAACCAGGCAGATGGGAACGATGATGACGATGCAGCGAATCTGATTTGTTTTCGTATGACCTGTTACTGATTCAACCTCAATTAAACATTTGACTCTAATCTCGCTCCTCCCACTTCTTTTACTTCTCCCACTCTTTCAGCACTTTTTTTTTGACAATAAAATGTAAATAAATATACAAATAACATACAATAATCAAACCTGTGAGCTGAAATGTGGAACTTAAGAGATGTCTAATCTAGAAAAGCTGTGGATTGGGAGGTGCACAGTGAGGACTTCATTTGAGGTACGTTTAGGTCTCTAAGGTTGAGGTCTGTGTTAATTGAAGAGAAGGTTTGGGTTACTGAGGGTGAGGTTACTGAGGTTAAGGTTTAGGTTTGTAAGACTACAGAATTTGAGGTTGCTTAGTTTGGGGTGAGATGAATGAGGTTCTTGGGGAAAAGGTTTCTGGGATTTAGGTTTGAGTTGCAGAGGATGGGGTTGTTGAGAAAATGGTTTGGGTTACTGAGTTTGGGGTTAGTGAGGATATAGTTTTTGTTACTGTGGATGCATTTATAAAAGAAAAGGTTTGGTTTACTGAAGATAAGGTTAAAGCGGTTAAGCTGTAGATGATAATATAAAATCAGATCAGATCAAATCAGATAAGACAAACAAATTGCACGAGGTAATATGGCACAGTTGTTGTTATTGCAGAGTTAAAAAAAATAGGGACATGATTTAAGGTTACTAAAATTATAAAATGTTCGAGTTATTGAAAATAAAGTTACTGAGGATAAGGTATGGGTTACAGATTTGAGGTTACTAAGGACTATGTTTAGATTTCATATTTGAGGTTACTGAAGATAAGGTTTGATTTACTGATTTGAGGTTACTGAAGATAAGGTTTGTTACTGATTTGAGGTTACTGAAGATAAGGTTTGTTACTGATTTGAGGTTACTGAAGATAAGGTTTGATTTACTGATTTGAGGTTACTGAAGATAAGGTTTGTTACTGATTTGAGGTTACTGAAGATAAGGTTTGATTTACTGATTTGAGGTTACTGAAGATAAGGTTTGTTACTGATTTGAGGTTACTGAAGATAAGGTTTGATTTACTGATTTGAGGTTACTGAAGATAAGGTTTGATTTACTGATTTGAGGTTACTGAAGATAAGGTTTGTTACTGATTTGAGGTTACTGAAGATAAGGTTTGATTTACTGATTTGAGGTTACTGAAGATAAGGTTTGATTTACTGATTTGAGGTTACTGAAGATAAGGTTTGATTTACTGATTTGAGGTTACTGAAGATAAGGTTTGATTTACTGATTTGAGGTTACTGAAGATAAGGTTTGTTACTGATTTGAGGTTACTGAAGATAAGGTTTGATTTACTGATTTGAGGTTACTGAAGATAAGGTTTGATTTACTGATTTGAGGTTACTGAAGATAAGGTTTGATTTACTGATTTGAGGTTACTGAAGATAAGGTTTGATTTACTGATTTGAGGTTACTGAAGATAAGGTTTGTTACTGATTTGAGGTTACTGAAGATAAGGTTTGATTTACTGATTTGAGGTTACTGAAGATAAGGTTTGTTACTGATTTGAGGTTACTGAAGATAAGGTTTGATTTACTGATTTGAGGTTACTGAAGATAAGGTTTGATTTACTGATTTGAGGTTACTGAAGATAAGGTTTGTTACTGATTTGAGGTTACTGAAGATAAGGTTTGTTACTGATTTGAGGTTACTAAAGATAAGGTTTGTTACTGATTTGAGGTTACTGAAGATAAGGTTTGATTTACTGATTTGAGGTTACTGAAGATAAGGTTTGTTACTGATTTGAGGTTACTGAAGATAAGGTTTGTTACTGATTTGAGGTTACTGAAGATAAGGTTTGTTACTGATTTGAGGTTACTGAAGATAAGGTTTGATTTACTGATTTGAGGTTACTGAAGATAAGGTTTGTTACTGATTTGAGGTTACTGAAGATAAGGTTTGTTACTGATTTGAGGTTACTGAAGATAAGGATTGATTTACTGATTTGAGGTTACTGAAGATAAGGTTTGTTACTGATTTGAGGTTACTGAAGATAAGGTTTGTTACTGATTTGAGGTTACTGAAGATAAGGTTTGATTTACTGATTTGAGGTTACTGAAGATAAGGTTTGTTACTGATTTGAGGTTACTGAAGATAAGGTTTGTTACTGATTTGAGGTTACTGAAGATAAGGTTTGATTTACTGATTTGAGGTTACTGAAGATAAGGTTTGATTTACTGATTTGAGGTTACTGAAGATAAGGTTTGATTTACTGATTTGAGGTTACTGAAGATAAGGTTTGATTTACTGATTTGAGGTTACTGAAGATAAGGTTTGTTACTGATTTGAGGTTACTGAAGATAAGGTTTGATTTACTGATTTGAGGTTACTGAAGATAAGGTTTGTTACTGATTTGAGGTTACTGAAGATAAGGTTTGATTTACTGATTTGAGGTTACTGAAGATAAGGTTTGATTTACTGATTTGAGGTTACTGAAGATAAGGTTTGTTACTGATTTGAGGTTACTGAAGATAAGGTTTGTTACTGATTTGAGGTTACTGAAGATAAGGTTTGTTACTGATTTGAGGTTACTGAAGATAAGGTTTGATTTACTGATTTGAGGTTACTGAAGATAAGGTTTGTTACTGATTTGAGGTTACTGAAGATAAGGTTTGTTACTGATTTGAGGTTACTAAAGATAAGGTTTGTTACTGATTTGAGGTTACTGAAGATAAGGTTTGATTTACTGATTTGAGGTTACTGAAGATAAGGTTTGTTACTGATTTGAGGTTACTGAAGATAAGGTTTGTTACTGATTTGAGGTTACTGAAGATAAGGTTTGTTACTGATTTGAGGTTACTGAAGATAAGGTTTGATTTACTGATTTGAGGTTACTGAAGATAAGGTTTGTTACTGATTTGAGGTTACTGAAGATAAGGTTTGTTACTGATTTGAGGTTACTGAAGATAAGGATTGATTTACTGATTTGAGGTTACTGAAGATAAGGTTTGTTACTGATTTGAGGTTACTGAAGATAAGGTTTGTTACTGATTTGAGGTTACTGAAGATAAGGTTTGATTTACTGATTTGAGGTTACTGAAGATAAGGTTTGTTACTGATTTGAGGTTACTGAAGATAAGGTTTGTTACTGATTTGAGGTTACTGAAGATAAGGTTTGATTTACTGATTTGAGGTTACTGAAGATAAGGTTTGATTTACTGATTTGAGGTTACTGAAGATAAGGTTTGTTACTGATTTGAGGTTACTGAAGATAAGGTTTGTTACTGATTTGAGGTTACTGAAGATAAGGTTTGATTTACTGATTTGAGGTTACTGAAGATAAGGTTTGATTTACTGATTTGAGGTTACTGAAGATAAGGTTTGTTACTGATTTGAGGTTACTGAAGATAAGGTTTGTTACTGATTTGAGGTTACTAAAGATAAGGTTTGTTACTGATTTGAGGTTACTGAAGATAAGGTTTGATTTACTGATTTGAGGTTACTGAAGATAAGGTTTGTTACTGATTTGAGGTTACTGAAGATAAGGTTTGTTACTGATTTGAGGTTACTGAAGATAAGGTTTGTTACTGATTTGAGGTTACTGAAGATAAGGTTTGATTTACTGATTTGAGGTTACTGAAGATAAGGTTTGTTACTGATTTGAGGTTACTGAAGATAAGGTTTGTTACTGATTTGAGGTTACTGAAGATAAGGTTTGATTTACTGATTTGAGGTTACTGAAGATAAGGTTTGTTACTGATTTGAGGTTACTGAAGATAAGGTTTGTTACTGATTTGAGGTTACTGAAGATAAGGTTTGATTTACTGATTTGAGGTTACTGAAGATAAGGTTTGTTACTGATTTGAGGTTACTGAAGATAAGGTTTGATTTACTGATTTGAGGTTACTGAAGATAAGGTTTGTTACTGATTTGAGGTTACTGAAGATAAGGTTTGTTACTGATTTGAGGTTACTGAAGATAAGGTTTGTTACTGATTTGAGGTTACTGAAGATAAGGTTTGTTACTGATTTGAGGTTACTGAGGATAAGGTTTGATTTACTGATTTGAGGTTACTGAAGATAAGGTTTGATTTACTGATTTGAGGTTACTGAGGATAAGGTTTGGGTTACTGATTTTGATGTTATTAAGGTTAAAGTTATTGTAATTGAGGTCACTGAGGTTGGGTTTTGGGAATTATGGTTATTGGGGATAGATTTGGTTACTAAGATAAAGTTTTTGGCGGTTGAGATTTGAGTTGCTCAAGGCTGAATGAGGCTTACATTATTGAAAGTATTGGGTGGTACAAAGTGATGACATCATTCCAGAAGTACAGTTACAGGAAAAGAAGGATGCCCTACTTCATGAATTCATGATCTCGCTTGCTGCATACATTCTGTTTCTTCTATTTACTTGGATTTGATTCTATTTTTTACTTAGACGGAAACATCTGCAAATGACTGAAGTTAAAGAGCGTTGAGAGCTGATGTGGAACCTGATTATACTGATGTGTTAGATTTCAGCTCGGGTCTGGTGATTTACTGGATTTAGTGTCTAAATTGGAGTAATTAGGAAACAATTTTCCATTTATTCCTGCATTTAGAGCTGTTTACAATTCAAAGTCACAATACAACTGTGGCCTTTACTTTCAAAGTTACCACCAGATGTGTTTGTGTGTGTGTGTGTGTGTGTGTGTGTGTGTGTGTGTGTGTGTGTGTGTGTGTGTGTGTGTGTGTGTGTGTGTGCCTTTTGCATCTTTTATGAAAGTTCCACAAACATTTCTATGAACAGGTTTAGGGTTAATGGGTTTAAGGTTACTGAGTTGAAGAAAAAAAGATTGATGATGATAAAGGAATGAAGATTATTTGTTACTAAGGAATGATGAGTTTAGGAGAAGAAATAGTGAAAGACGAAGGTCAAGGTTTAAGTTCATGAGTTTAGCATTAGTAAATTTAAGAAAAAAGAGAAATAAGAAAAAGTAGAAGAAAGAGGAGGAGGAAGAAAAGTGGAAGAAGAAGAAGAAGAAGAGGAGGAAGAAAAGTGGAAGAAGATGAAGAAAAAAGAGGAAGAAGAAGGGGAAAAGAAAAAAGAAGAACAAAAGAAGGGGGGAAAAGAAAAGTG
The DNA here is from genome assembly GCF_946808225.1 of Silurus aristotelis. NCBI lineage: Eukaryota > Metazoa > Chordata > Actinopteri > Siluriformes > Siluridae > Silurus > Silurus aristotelis. The sequence continues at coordinate 31,334,221 of NC_139579.1, forward strand.
GAAGAGGAAGAAGGGAAGTAGAAGGTAAACAGAAGAGAAGAAGAAGAGGAGGAGGAAGAAAATAAGAAGGAAAAAAAACGAAGAAGAGGAAGAAGAAGAGAGAAAGAAGAAGAAGAGGAAGAGGAAAAGTGGAAGAAGATGAAAAAAAAGGACGGTAAAAGAAGAAGAAAATAAGAAGAGGAGGGGGAAAAAGAAGAACAGAAGAATACGAATAAAAAGAAGAGGAAAAGAAATGTGACTGTAGTTACCAGAGTTACTGGTTTGAGTCAGGGAGAAGATATAGTTACTGTGATTGAGGTTTAGTCGGTACTGAGGTTAGTGTTAAATGGGTTGAGGTTCTGTTTTGGGTCAGTGATGTTGAAGTTATTGTTTGGATACTTGAAGTTGGGTTTGTAGTTTAGGTTTTTTAAGGTTGACGTTATAGTTTGGGTTTTTGAGGTTGAGGTTATAGTTTAGTTTTTTAATGTGGAGTTTGTAGTTTAGGTTTTTGATGTTGAATTTGTAGTTTGGGTTTTTGAGGTTGAAGTTATAGTTTAGGTTTTTTTTAAGTTGAGGTTGTAGTTAAGGTTTTTGCGGTTAAGTTTGTAGTTTAGGTTTTTGAGGTTGAGTTTGTAGTTTCGATGGTTGAGGTTATAGTTTGGGTTTTTGAGGTTGAATTTGTAGTTTAGGTTTTTAAAGGTTGACGTTATAGTTTGGGTTTTTAATGTGGAGTTTGTAGTTTAGGTTTTTGAGGTTGAGGTTGTAGTTTAGTATTTTGAGGTTGGGATTATAGTTTAGGTTTCTGAGGTTGAGGTTACAGTTTGGTTTACTGAGGTTGAAGTTACATTTTGGGTTACTGAGGTTAAGGTTGTAGTTAACGTTGTTGAGGTTGCTGAGGTTGAGATTATGGATGAGATTACTGAGGTTGAGGTTATAGCTGAGGTTGCTTAGGTTGAAGTTAATATTGAGGTTAATAAGGTTAATGTTATGGATGAGTTTACTTAGGTTGAGGTTTTGGGTTACTGAGATTGAGATTATGAGGGTGAGGTTATGATTGAGTTAACTGAAGTTGAGGTCATTGCTGGGTTATTGTGGTTCAGGTTATGGTTTGTGTTTCTGAGGCTGAGGTTGTAGTTGTGGTACACTTATAAAGAACATCTTATTTTTATCACCACATTATCTGTGTAAAGCTGCTTTGAGGCAATGTTCATTGTTAAAAGCGCTATACAAATAAAATTAGTCGAATTGAGGTTGTAGTTGAGGCTACTGAAGTTGCTGAGTGTGGAGTTGTTTTATCGTTTCCCTGTAAATCTTGTAGTTTTTAATTTGACTTTAAATAAACCTTAAATATTTATTGATGGAGTTTAACAGTTGCCTTTGAATTTTCCAAAGTCCACGTTCTCATTACAAAAACTTAAGTTTACCGGTATTCACCAGAGATGGCAAAGTGCACACATCCTCCACTCAGTAGAAGTGCAGATACTGATGTTTTGGTAAAATACTTTGGTAAAAGTTGAAGTTCTGACTGCACTTTTTCACTCAAGTTAAAGTAAAGAAGTTTGTGCTCTGACATGTACTTCAGTAAAAAGTAGTGATTATTACTACCTGTTTTAGTGTCACGCTGTAACTGTACCTCACATGATATTAATATATTAATACAAAATCATTTAATGTTGTTTAATGTGTAATGTTGTTCTCTAATGAATGTATCCAGACTGAAGATCCACCATATAGAACACAAGCAGAGAAAAGATGATGATGATCAGGAAAGTCTCTGTTCTCAGTCATGTTCTCATCACTGACTCCCTCTGTCTCATCCACGTGAACCCCAGACTTCTTACTGTCTTCTGTCCTGCTCATTGTGAGCTTCAGAAACTAGTCTACGTCTGTGGTGTGTGAGAGGAAATGATGCACTAGTGGATTAAAAAGGCTGCACAATGACAACAAACATGTTGATGGACTGAAAACAGTGAGAAGAAAAAATATTGATCATGTCACCAAACAGATTAAAACTAAAGTAACGAGTCTGTTTTGAAAATTTAAGAAGTAGAAAGTACAGATATTTGTGTCAAAAATGCATTTTTTGAAAATAAAAAGTTTAAATAATAAATAGTGAAGTAAAAATACTGATACCAGAAAGGAAATCTACTAAAGTACAGTAACAGTTCTCCATCCTACATGGTGCGACACTGAAGAACCATGGAACCACACGTAACTATGGAGATCCCTCTGGGGTGGGGGTGTGGGTGAGGGTAGGGTCGTTGTCGAAGCACCGCCCCTGCCGATCGGTGATTGGCTGAAGCAGCAGGTTCTTGACGGATGATCAGAAGGAGCGCGCGGGCAGCAGTTTGACACGGAGCCGAGCGCCGGAGTTTTTGCGCGCGCTAATGAAAGTAGCGGAAAAAAAAGTCGCTTCCTGATTCGCCTTTGATCTTCGGGAACAAAGCGTCCGCGCGCTTTCATGTTTCTTTATCTTTTTCCGATCACCACTTTGATCAGGGGTTTTAACCACCGGATGAAGCAGCGCGCGACTTGAGGACCAGGGATCCGGGTCCAGCGGACGCCGTTGAACAGAAACTCGCAGGAAGCATGTGAACCCCGAGACTGTGCGTTTTTTTGGGTTTTGTTTATTTTGTTTTTGGGTTTTTTTTTTTTTGGTGATCTCGCACTGAGGTTCTACTATGATTCCTCCTGCTAACATGACGCAGGACGACAGCGACAGGAACGAAAAGGAGAAGGAGATCGAGAAGGAGAAGGAGCTGGAGAAGGAGAAGGAGAAGGAGCGCGCGCCGGAGCATAGCGAGCCGCCCCAATCTCCGACCTCCACGAACCAGCACGAGTCCAAGGTAACCAAGGTGCGCTTTCGACGCACCTGCGGGTTCCATCCATCCATCCATCCATCCATCCATCCATCCATCCATCCATCTATCTATCTATCTATCTATCTATCTATCTATCTATCTATCTATCTATCTATCTATCTATCTATCTATCTATCTATCTATCTATCTATCTATCTATCATACTATCATACTAAAGTATTATGACACTCAACTTCTCCACTCATATGTGCTTCTTTCCCAAACTGTTACCACAAACTTGGAGGGCCGATCATGCATGATGTCTCAAAATACGTTTGCGTAAAACCTTCAGTGTACTTGAACTTGGAGACCCAAACCTGTTCCAGCATGACAATGCCTTCCATGGGTTTGGAGTGAAAGATCTACCTACACAGCTCAGCCTGGTTGAACAAATGAACTGGAACAGAAGTCCAGCCCCTTCTTAATCTTTACTCAAAACTCCACTAGGACACTGTGGAATAATCTTCTTTCCAGAAGAGTGGAGTTTATTATAAGAGCAAAGGATGACTAAATTTGGAATGGGATGTCCAGGAAGCACAAGATCTCAAGCTCAGGTGTCCACAACATTTTTTTTCCAACATCGGTACATGACAAGGTATTGAATAATCCACTGGTAAGACCTGGTGTACAGGTTATTATTGATCATGCAGTTTCTGAAATGAAATATTTGGGTCTCCATGAGATTCCAGGAAAGTCTATAAGAACATCCACTGATCATCCAAACCATCATAACCACCTAGCTTGTAGCCGTAAGGCCTGGTCTCCATAAGACCTCTAAAGGTGTGTTGTGGTATCTGACCTTTATGTCTGAAAGTTGTGAGCCTCCATGGATGGAATGGATTTGTCCGGAACGTCCTACAGACAATCGATCAGATTTTTTATATGTTCCTCAAATCGTTCCTGAGCAATTTGTTGCAAGGTGGAATGAGGACACTAACCTCGAAGGGATGAAGGTGCAGAGGGTTTACTGCAACAGTGTTTATGTAGGTGTCAAAGAAACATCTCTAACATGTCTAATCAGAACATCACCTAGACATCAGACACTGTCTTTGCCTGCTTACCTTCTTTCCATAATGCATCCTGGTGCCATCACTTTCCAGGTAAGCAACGTCTACATGATGTAAAAAGAAAACGTGATTCTCCACACCAGGCCACCTTCTTTTGCTTCGTGGTTTAGCGCTGATGCTCAGGGGTTCATTGTAGGAGCTTTCGTTGGTGTACAAGAGCCAGCTGTGTGTGGAACATCGTTCCAGAAGAGTGGAGGTTATCATAACAGAAAATGGAGACTAGATGTGGAATTGGATGTGCGAAAAGAAGCACATTAAAGCTTATACATAGTCCATATTTGCTGCAGGACATTTTTAACTCTGATGGAGTTTTTAGACGCCAAGCTTAGTTCATGATATACACCGGAAACATTCACGAGGCACAAGATCTTCTCGCGACACATTTACGTCGTGGGGGAAAAGGGTTTTTTTGTTGAGATCACGAGAAAATTAAGTCGTGGTAACGAGAAAATGACTTTAATATTTAAAAAATTGAGTCATGATAACAAGAAAATGACTTTTATGTTGAAAAAAATTAATTTGTTATAATGACAAAACGTTTAGGTTGAAAAAAATGAAGTCGCGATAACGAGAAAACGACTTAAATATAAAAAAAAAATTAAGTCAAGATAACGAGAAAACGACTTTAATATAAAAAAATAAATAAATAAATAAGTCGTGATAACGACAATATGACTTTTGGTATGTCGAAAAAAAATTTAGGAGAAAACAAGAAAGAAGAAAAAACATAATGCAAGGCCTTTAAGGACCTCCGTAGTTTATTAAGAAAATTAGGTAACGCAAAGCATCGACCGAACGTACGTGACGAGCTGTTACTATGGAAACCGTAACCTATTAGAATGAGATCTTTGATATGACCTCGCGATTTGAATTACTGTGCTAAGAAAAGAACAGAAAATTAATCCACAGCTTCAGGACCTGGAAAAAAATAAATCTAATCAATGTTCCAATTGATTAGGATCATGGGGTATCATTTGGGCAAAATGAAGACCCTTGAAGAAAGACATCGAAGGGGGCGGAGTTACAGCCGCGTAGTGACGATATCATGGTGCTGACAGGGACAGGTTCGACGCTTATTATTTAAATCATTGTACTTATTAAAAAATGACCCCCCCTCCCCCCGAAAATGGCTTTTCACACAGAGTGAAAGGATCCGTGTGTATTTTTAGGTCGGCGTGACGTGATTCGTAATGTCTTTCATTTCATGATGCATAAATCGAGCAGACGAGTCAGACAGATCTGTGAGGTGGTAGGCGTGCTCGTGGGATGCGCTTTGTCACCCGTATTGGCGTTTCTGGCTGTTTCGCAGCTTTCCGCTGACTAACTGGGTCATCTGTTGCCCTGAGTGCTACAATCAGGCCGAAAAAATCGGACAGGTCAGTGGAATTAAACAGATCACGATACTGGGTTGAAGTAGGTTATAGCAACACTTTTTGTCCAGTAGATTTTCATACAACTGGTTTATTTGGATTGTAAAAGAATTATTTGATTGTGGGATGTTCTTCAAAAAGACCACCTTTTTATACTGCTATTAATAATAATAATACCGCCACATTTGTAGCAGTATGTATCGGCTAACAGAAGTTTGTGGACATCTGACTGGAAGATTTGGTGATGTTTCAAACACCCCGTTTCATATTATTCCCCATTTGCTGTAATCATGGAATCCACTCTTCTCTCAGGAGGATGTTAAACTAGATTTTGTCGAGATTCTTTCATCCACAGTGGTGTTAGGAAGGTAGTATATAGTGGAGCATCTTCCCAGAAGAGTGGAGGGAATTATAAGAGCAAATTGGGTCCTAATGTAAAATGCAATGTTTAAACATGCGTCGGTCTACTGCACCCAAAGACGTCTGATAGAATTGTGTGTCTCCATCTTTGTGGTATTTGTTTGAAGAAGAAGCACATTTGTGTCGAAATATCAGGTGTCCCAATACTTTTGTCTACAAAATGTATAAATGTGTTGGTTCCCACTGGATTGTCTCTTGTTCAGCTTGTTGGCAGAACTGCTCCGGTTTATTCTGTAGAACAAATTGTTAAGAGGCAAAAGTTTTTATTGGATATAAACAGTCCCAATGAAAAGGCAGAACAACATTCACAACAACCACATGTTTAATCATTAGTGCAAAATAGATTATTCATAGTGAATGTAGAACCGACTCCAGCTTTAGTGTGAAATCACTTCATTACAGTCTGAGGCTCAGTACAGCTGTCTGTCTGTCTGTCTGTCCGTCCGTCCGTCCGTCCGTCCGTCCGTCCGTCCGTCCGTCCGTCCGTCCGTCCGTCCGTCCGTCCGTCCGTCCGTCCGTCCGTCCGTCCGTCCGTCCGTCCGTCTGTCTGTCTATCTATCTATCTATCTATCTATCTATCTATCTATCTATCTATCTATCTATCTATCCTCTATTCGTCCGTCTGTCCGTCTGTCTATCTATCTGTCTGTCCGTCCGTCCGTCCGTCCGTCCGTCCGTCCGTCCGTCCGTCCGTCCGTCCGTCCGTCCGTCCGTCCGTCCGTCCGTCCGTCCGTCCGTCCGTCCGTCCGTCCGTCCGTCCGTCCGTCCGTCCGTCCGTCCGTCCGTCCGTCTATCTATCTATCTATCTATCTATCTATCTATCTATCTATCTATCTATCTATCTATCTATCTATCTACACTCAATATAAAATAAACTATTCACTCTGTGGGGAACTCGTTTTTTTTAATACACTTCCAGCAGAAAGCTGTAATTGAGAGCATTAGTTTATGGTAAGAATATTTTACTTAATGAGGTCAACAAGGTTCAGATCTGTAAAGTGCAGTTCCTTCAGAACTTTCTATCTTCAGCTTCTGGACTACATGAATGGAACAGTGTTAAAAATGCAGCAGTGCTTTCAGTAATCGGAGCCAGAATCTGTCTCCTGCACTCGATTACACCGTTCAGTTCAATTACACTAAATTACGCAGGATCTTATAAGACCACCCTGGATTTCCAGCATCTGCAGTCTCTTTTAGAAAGGTTTCAGATCTTTATCTGTCTGTAAGAACAGAAGTCGTTCCTGCACTTTTACGGGCCTCTGTAACGAGATCCGTGTGGCGCGAGCGTTCTTCATCTCGCGGTGAAGACGACGATGTGTGGGTTAATCTCGTTTTCCATACACAACACACACAAGCGCGCACACAAGCGCGCACACACACACACACACACACACACACACACACACACACACACACACACAGCTGTGCGAGGAAACAACACATATTGTTTTGTACTCGATTGCTGCCTGCTGTCATGCAAATAACTGCTCCACATTCCACCTTTGATCCACCTTTTTTTCTTTTTTTTTGTTAGATTAATGAATGTGTGTGTGTGTTTGTTGAGAGACAAATGAAATGTGCTGCTAGAAAGTGACTCAGTGAATAATTCAGTAATTATAGTGTTATAGTAAAGTATGACGAATACGTCTGAGTAAGCCTTCACAGTCTGGCACAGAAACATGTGGATGAAGACGTCATAAGTGTATTTACCACGGTGTTGTTGGGTTCTGGATCTATCTATCCATCCATCCATCCATCCATCCATCCATCCATCCACCCATCCATTCATCCATCCACCCATCCATCCATCCATCCATCCATCCATCCATCCATCCATTCATCCATCCATCCATTTAGCAATCCATCTATCCATCCATCCATCCATCCATCCATCTAGCCTCTATTCATCCATCCATCCATCCATCCATCCATCCATCCATCCATCCATCCATCCATCCATCCATCTATTGATCCATCCATCCATCTAGCCATCCATGTATTGATCTATCTATCCATCCATCCATCCATCCATTCATCCATCCATCCATCCATCCATCCATCCATCCATCCATCCATCCATCCATCCATCCCATCTTCTATGTATGTATGTATGTATGTATGTATGTATGTATGTATGTATGTATGTATGTATCTATGTATCTATCTATCTATCTATCTATCTATCTATCTATCTATCTATCTATCTATCTATCTATCTATCTATCTATCTATCTATCTATCTATCTATCTATCTATCTATCTCCATTAATAGCTGAATATATGCTTTACTTGGTTATCACATTTCCCTGGTTTCTCTGTCGTGTTGTTTCACCTTCACATCATTTACTTCCTGTTTGAGTTTCGGATTGTTTGCCTGTTGATGATATAATAAATATTCTTACTCAGCACTTCTAATCCACTTCTGCTGTCATGCATACATGCGTTACATGACAGAATCCAGACGAACGTGTGCTGTGATAAAATAATAGCACCTGTCAATTTTGAGACAAATGGATGTTCTTTATGTTTCTATGCAACAAACTGAGGACAGTGAATGAGTGGATGAAAGTTCTGTTGAGTCCAAATGTGACCATGCAATTCGGTCTGGACTGCGGCTCCTTGGAACCGAATTCACCATACAACAAGACGATGAGCCGAAGCGTACGTAAGTGTTTTGTAAGTGATATTTAGAGAGCAAACAGTGGTCTGGAGTGATATTTATCATGGAACGACCTGCCCAGTCACCGCACCTCAATCCCACTGAAATGCTCTGGGATGAAATGGATCATTAAAAAAATCTGCAACTAGTGAAGAACATCTTTGGCGAGTTTTACAAGAGGCACAGCAGTGTTTCAGCTGAACGTTTGGAGAAACAAAGTGTCCGGATGCTGAGAGTGTTTAAAGCTGTTCTTCATGCTAAGAGAGGATTTTTGATGGAAATAAAGTGGAACATCTGGACATTTATAGATTTGTGTGTAAAAGTAAATCTCCATACTGTTGCTTGACCTAATTTGTTGCATTGAAACCAAAGGAACATCCACGTATTTCTCCACAACCATGAAGACTGTGTTTTTAAAAGGTGTCGTATGCAAATTAATTTTTCAAAGTAAAATATGGATATTTTAGAAACTTCACTCAAGTCTAATACTACACACTGCACCCTCACTCAAATGTATAATGATCTCCAGATAGAACATTTAAACATTTGGATCAAGCTGAGTTTTTCCTTTAAAATCTCTTTTTTTTTTTTTTACAAATGTTAAAAAGTTTTTTAAAAAGTAAAACCACACAGCATTGATGTCACGAGTGTGTTTTATTGAGTAAGAATTATGTGTGTGCTGTGTGTTAGGAGTGTATCTGGATTTCTGCCACAAACACACACTCTGTATCTTTCATTCTGTCCACACACACACACACACACACACACACACACACACACACACACACACACACTCACACACACACACACACACACACACACTCTTTGGGCTGTTTTATGGCTCAACAGATTGAGTTATAAAAGTTACTCTGTGTGTGTGTGTGTGTGTGTGTGTGTGTGTGTGTGTGTGTGTGTGTGTGTGTGTGAGATGGAAGCTTTTCTCTGACCGCATTATAACACCTCTCCTCAAGCACATGCCAAAAGCAGATGATGAGATGAATTTGGGTTAAACACACTGATAATCCAGAGCACAGAAGCAAATCTGATCCTGATCCATTTGAATACGTTTGTATGTTTGTTTGTTTTTGTTTAAACATCAGTCATGTTGCCCTAATCTTATTTGGAATCGATCTCAAACAGACTCTTCGATCCATAATGCAGACTGTCTGAATCCCACTCTTAATCCCGAATCCCAATCAGAGTCACACGGATTAATGTTAATCAGATTTATACGTCCGGAATCTAAGATATCTGAAATGTTTGGAGAAACGAACTTTCTGGATGCTGAGAGTGTGTAAAGCTGTAATTCTTGCTAAGGGAGGAATCAAAATAGAGTGGAACATCTGGTCATTTATAGATTTGTTTGGTCAAAGGAACCCGTCTGATAAATCCGAACCTGGTTAATCAGTGGAGGGCCGTCACGCTCAGCAAGGCCTTCTATCAGAATCACTGACTTATCTTTTAATGTATTTTTTCTATACATTAAATTGTTCTCAGTAGTCTGGAACTGAAAAAAAGAACATATGTAATGTAATCCAATCAGATTTTAGCCATCACATATTGCCAGAGTTCAAGAAATCTGCCAACAACCAATCAGATTCCAAGTTTACGACTCCGAGGCCGTCTAGCAAGCGTACGATAACGTCGGCATTTTCACGTCTTTTGTTCAGAAGGTCAGACGGCACACTAGTCAGAGCTCGCAACCTGCATCTGTAGCAAACTGCACAATCTCAAATACACTCATGTGGAGTTAATAGCTGATTTGTTAATTCCACAACGAATGACAAAGAAGATGAAATTTATTTCGTCGCAGATTTACGTACTTTTCTAGACGGACGTTTCAAGAAAATCTGGACATCGTGAAAAAAGGACGACCAAAACAGTTTAAAACAGAGGTTTTGACTAGATGCTCCTGATAGAGATTATATATGCGGGTGGTGCAGCTGTGGCTACAGTGAAAGGAGACCTTCCAATCATTCCATTGATTGGAATGATTCATTCCAATCAATGAACTAGATTAATACACACAAAGAGAAAAAACAAGACATTAAGAAACAGTTAAATACATTATTATTATAGATTGTACATGGTCACATTGCATTGTGGGATTGATTGCTTGGGCACCTCTCAAAAGTATTGCACTATAGAGGGAACAGTGGGTGATGTCACCTGAGAAGCCTGAACCAGACAAATCCCTCTGCATGCATTTCACTTGCATTTCCATTTTCATCCACCATTTTCATAATCTTCCCTTAATCGCCACGGCTTAGTGGCATAATGGAGATGTTTTTTTTAGAAGAACGAGGATCCTGCTGGGCTTTGCCAGCTAATTTCAATGAGTGATTGATGTCCTGGGTAATGTTCGGCTCATAAAGAGGTTATGTATCAGGAGAGACAGATGACAACCTGTTTCCTCATTTCATCTCTCGCTGTCCTGTTTACGCACCGCGCTTCATTAATAACTCCACGACATGCGTCAGGCCTTCATCAGGCCATGAGGAGGAGGAGGAGGACGTTTTGGAGCCTCGCTTTCAGCAGGATGTATGAGTTTAAATTGGGCCGCTCCATAAATTTGTTTTTAGAATAGCTGTAGGTGAGCACCGGTAGGAACATCTGGCGTCCAGACCATTATTCTGTTTCCCAGCATCAGTCGGATCGGATTCATGCTCTTTCCTCGGTTACACAAAACACATCATTGTTTCAGCTAGATGAGATTGCTAGCCCAATTGCTAACTATCATCAAAAATCCACAAGTGCACCATCCCTCCCACCAGTGGCCAGTGCTCTCAAGGCACATTTAACAGCAAGGAACCCACAGCAGAACATAATTATCAAGTTTATGACAAAAGCTTGTTAGAACTGTGGAATGCCTTTTGAAACCTGATTAGCTCAAGGCGGCCATGTTTTTTTTTTAACAAGTTCACTGTTGATTGCAAAGCCACACCCCAGCCTTTGCTAAACCATTTACCTCATGGTGTCTTTCAAGTGTATTGAACCCATACGAGTCATGAATTAAAGGTAATCAACAGCAAACAGTAGAGAAGTAAATGGAATACGTTACTGTACTTAAGTAGCTTTTTTGTGTACTTTACTGAAGTGTTTCCATTTGGGGAGACTTTAACTTCACTGCATGTCAAAGTCAAATATCGTACTTTTTACTAAATTTTTATTTTGTGAAATCAATCATATCTTTTTATTTATGAGGATTAACACTTAACTGGTCAAACACCCAGCAAGTCACCAATCAGGGTCGAGCGCTCGCTTTGTTTTTAGCTTGTTGTGATCGGCGCGTGGTGGTTGTAGCAAAAATTCACTATTATCACCAACATACAGTTCAGCATCAGTTCAACAGCAAGCAGAACATTTAGAGAGGAATAAATGATGAAGAAACTCCAAACTCGAAATCACCACAACACACGTGACCTTATTTACACGATTTTTTTTTAAGTAGCTGAAAAGAAGGTTTCGGGCTCAAGATAATTTAAATAGATATTAATCAGTGTTTGACTTATTAATATCTATTATCTAATATCTATATTCTATTATTAGATCAGTGTGCTGAGTCACATTTGAGTCTTTTCACATAAACTGAGGTGATTAAGCAAAGAGTCTTGTGACAAATGACAGTAGGAACATTATAGTTATAATAAATCATAGTACTTTGGATACTTGAATACATTTGATAGGCAAAAACTTTGGTACTTTTTTTTTAATAGGAAACTTAAACTTTTACTGGAGTCACATTTTACCGAGTGTTTCTCTACTTTTACTCAACTTCAGTTGTTTGTTTACTTTGTCCACCATTAAAAGTAACCCATGTTGCCAGTCATATTAAGTCTCACATTTTCTTCAGTAGTTTGACACCATTTTTGTGAAAAAAATTCTAGGACTAGTTTGCAGGAGCATAAATAGCTTGAAAGTGGGTGTTTTTGTTTGGGAAATCATAAAACAACAGAGGAACACTTTTGTAGGACACTTCTTTTGTAGGACACATGGGTCATGAGATATAGACCAATCTGTGAAACTCTATGCTAATGTGCTAAGTTTGAATTCTCTATTATTTTTGGTTCGGTTCTGCATGGTATGGTTTGTATTAGGTCCAACAAATTCATATTAAATAGAGTTTAAAGGCTGTGCATATGGACTTCTGTGTAATTGAGTTGTTTACACAGTCTAGTTAGCTAGCTAGTGTTAGCAGGATAGCTAGATACAGCTAACAAAGTTTTCAATGCATTAAAAATGGCCGTAGGTCAGCTTCTAGATTTCTACGTCCCAGCCACACTAAGCTACCACTCCTGGGCCCCTGAGCAAGGCCCACGAATGAGATAAATGTAAGTCGCTCTGGATAAGGGCAGCTGCCAAATACTGTAAATGTATACATTTTTTCTAATGTTTTTCATTCAGGGTTAAATTATTGTGACCATATTTAGCCACAGGTATCTCTTCAAATGCCTACTCTACACTACTACTCCATAATGTTTTGATCTCATAACAACAACCTTGTCTGCATGCACGCAAACCAGCGAAAAATCATCTGTCTTCTTTCTCTCCTTCCTGTCCCAGCTGCAGAAGCTGAAGCGCTCGCTTTCCTTCAGGACCAAGAGTCTCCGCAGCAAAAGTGCCGACAACTTCTTCCAGCGTCCGAGCCCCGAGGTCAGCAACAGCAGCAGCACAGGACAGCTCAGTACCATTGGGGTGTCGGTGTCGGCTCCGCTTGAGTCCTGTTACCTCCCGCCCCTGACCCCGCCTCCCACGATGCCGTCTGGACTTCCCCTGACCATCTGCTCGCCGTCGCGTGCGCCGCGTCCGCCCGACCCCACGGCACACACCTTTCTGGAGCACACGTTCAAGAAGCCGCACTTCTGCGACGTCTGCAACCATATGATTGTAGGTAAGACCATGTGGTTCGTATGCTATGAGATTTATTACGAAAACCTTTAGAATGACAGAATTTAACTAGTGGTATAATATCAATCATCCCAAGTTTTTTACCGATTGCCAAGTGTGCCAGGAAGAGTACCAACAACACGCCAATTCTTTACATATTGTAAGCTAGCTTGTTTGCTAGTAAAAGTGTCTACTAGCACCTGCAATCCACATAAGATTCAAGCAATCATCAGCTAATAACATTAATAAATGAGAGTAAGATTTAACGTTACATCATTTATATAGACATAGAATTATCTTTTTAGGGCCTTGCTCAAGAGGCCAAAAATGGGTTGCTGGCATTGCCCTCAATTGTGGGGTGCTGGGATTTAAACTCATGACCTTGAGTAGCCCCTGAGCAAGGCCCTCAACTCTGGAGTGCTGGGATTGCTTTGAGTGTGCTCAATAGTGAGGGGATTTGAATTTCAACTTACGACCTTGAGTGGCTCTTCAGTGGCCCTTGAGGATTGTCCTCAGTTGTGGGGTGCCGGGATTTGAACCTACAACTCATGTGCTAGGCCCTAAACTGTGGGGTGTTGGGATTGCTTTTATATTGCTTTGTGGGTTGCTGATATTTGAACTAATGACCTTGAGTGGCCTTTAATCAAGGACTTAAACTGTGGGGTGCTGGGATTGCTGGAATTGCTTTCAATCATGTGGTGCTGGGATTTGAACTCACAACCTTTTGATCCAAAGTCCAAAGTCATTTGAATCACTGAGCTACCAGATTCCTATGTTACCTCCTGGTTCAAAGAAATTAATTTTAACCTTAACCACTTGCTAACTTCTCCATTGCAATTATCTAGCAACCTAACTTGTCTGTTTTAACTGATGTTACCCGATATTTAACTCTTTTATCTCTTCAATATCAACCACTAAATTTAACCATCTAACTAGCATCAACCTCAACTTAACATTTTTGTTCTTTAATAATGCTAGAAGAAGCCTATGGGTGACAATGTATTGTTAATTAGCTAGCTAAGTAAATGTTATCTAACTGGGAAAATATTTATTAGCTAGCTAACTGATGTTAACTGCATCATATATATTAATATTAGGGCTGTCAATTAGTTAAAATATTTTATTGCAGTTAATTGCATGATTGATATGAGTTAACTCGTGATTAATTGCAACTTCATCTATTTAATACTCTAATCAATATGGCAATGGACAAATATTGATGCTTTATACAAATGCATGTTTATTCACCAAACAGACAAACCTTTTCTATGTTTCCACACGGACGGTTTTAATTGCCGGATGTGGGCACCATTGCGGATTTTGTTTATTGATTAAAAATTATTATTAACGTCATGAACAAATGTGTGTTGCATTTAAGGCTTTCATTTTGCCTCTTTAATATTTACATATTTATATTTTTTATAAAAGTGGTGAACCAGAAATGCGTGCTGCATTAATCGCGCATTAAAATTAGTGCTGTTAAAACGAATTCGCGTTAACGCGTTAATTCTAATTCTAATTCTAAAGTTTTTTTCTAAAACTGATTTTATTAATGCGCGATTAATGTGGCGCACATTTCTGTTTGACCATTTTTATAAAAAAATTATGTATTAATGAATATGCTAATATTTCAGTAGTTAGCCAACTAACTAGCAATAAAAACACAGGTTTGTCACTGACAGCTAATTTACCGAATTCAATATAATATACATATTTGATGAGTGTGAATGTTGTTATAGAAGGTGTTTTATTAAAAAGTTTTTATCAATAGTTTTGTTAACTGGGTGTATATAGGGAACGTGATATGTAGTACGTACAGAGTACTACAGCATGTGTGCGGGATCTGTGCTAAACCCTTAGGCGATGTGTGCAGTCTGGGTCTGTCTCTAGAACTTTCTTCTTTCTTGAAACTTCTATAAAGAGGGTCAGTCGGTCTCTCCGTCGCGCCATGTGTCCGACATAGCAGGCAGCCGCCTGCAATTGCTGTGCAAACGTTCTACTTTTACACCTAGGCAGGTAATACCACAGGGGACATTCCATAAACAAGACGCCCTGCTGACAGGGTTTCCGAAGCATAGATGCTTTTTGAGGTTTTCAGATCACGAAGTAACAACCTGTGTTCTGGTAGACGTTCTGAAAAACCGTAACAGCTCCTAAAATCAAAGATTTTCAATGCTTTATTTCCAGTAACCCAAAATGTATCGTGTGTTCAACATATAATAAATAGAAACACTGTAAGGACAGTGTTTGTCCTTACAGAGGGGAAAGTTTGTGGGCACCTGAGCATTAGATCAGTCTGTGCTTCTTCTTCTTCTTGAACGTCTCATTTGACAATCCCAATTTACTGTTATATTAATCTCCACTCTTCTGGGAAGATGTTCCACTAGATTATTTGTGGAGATTTATTTAGGAACAAGGGTAAGGAAGTTCTTGAATTGTAGTCAGCATTCACATTCATCATGTTCAATAGGGTTGAGGTCAGACCTCTATAGCGGGAGATCTTCCAATCAAAAGCACGAGTTTTGGAAACCTGTCTGTGCTTATATGATTTATGTTGCAACTGGAGTTAGTGACCTCTCCCTTGACCCAGACCCAATGCTACAACGGCTTGTATCTAAACAGTAGCCTACCAAGAAAGTCATTGTTCACTGTCTTCCTCCTTCCTTTCACAACTATTTCTCCAAATCTTTTGGCATCGTCGTGCGTTTAAAAATCATTTTTTTAAGAGTTTAAGAGTTATAGAACAGAATTGTAAATATTGAATAGCCTTTATTTCTCAGTGAAATTCCTTTTATTGCATATCCCAGTTTGTTTGGAAGCAGGGGTCAGAGCGCCGGTCTGGAGCACAGAGGGTTAAGGGCCTTGCTTAAGGGCCCATGAGTTGCAGCTTGCCTAAACAGGGATTGAACCCACCTCCTATTAGTAAATTATGTGTATTTGGGTTTCCTCTTTTTGTTTCTCTCTTTGTAGTCATTCTCTCTTGCTCTCTCTTTACACAAGTCAGTTCTGAATGAAATCCAAAGACAGCAGTAGAAAGTAATGAATTTCAAACAGTGAAATGAGTATCAGATCATGATCTAACACCATGATTCAGATTCAGGTCTCTGATGGAGGTGAAGAGAGGAGGCCTTTCCAAAACATTCCAAATTAAATTTGAACCGTAACCAATTGCTAACTCATCTATTGTAATGTCGCTAGCAATCTTAACTGTATTTGCTAGCTGGCTTGTATATTTAACTGATATTAACTGCTATCTAAATATTTATAAATATTCTAATATTACCCATTAGAAAATGTTTACCATCAAACTAGCATTAACCTGTTAATTAATATTGCAAGAAGAAGCCTATGGGTAACAATTTATTAGCAAGCGATACAAATATTTACTGTTAACTAACTGGGAAAATATTTTGGTTGGAGCTCTATAGCAGGAGATCTTCCACTTTAACCCGTGTAAAGCAGATCTTTATGGAGCCGGATTTGTGCACAGGTGCATTGTCATGCTGGAACAGGTTTGCATCTCCTAGTTCAAGTGAAGAGAAAAGCTGAAAGGGTTTGAACTCATGACCTTTCAATCAATAAACATCATAAACACTAGTCTGTGATGTAATGAACCAGTATCAGGGTGATTTTTTTTTTAATAAAGACAAGAAATAAGGGCGACCGACTTTAACGTGAATGTACGTGAGTGAAGTGAGTAGCGAGTCCTGAGGGACACCTCGAGGAACAGAAGATGAAGAGCATTTGCATTTGTTGGTTTGATGCTAATGAAGGGTTGTGTGTTAGTCAGATAAGAGGAAACCCAGAGCAACAGGCGTAAAGGCTGTAAGTGTGTGATGTGACATAGAATCTAATGCAGCACTCAGATCAGTGAGCAGGAGAATACTAAATGTGTGTGTGTGTGTGTGTGTGTGTGTGTGTGTGTGTGTGTGTGTGTGTGTGTGTGTGTGTGTGTGTGTGCATGTGCGAGAGAAAGACAGTGTAAGCAGGTTAATGCCCAGTGGATAGTCAAATGAGAGCACATGTTAATGAGCTCAGACTGTTAATATGGATGCAGGATTAGTGCAGATGTCCCACCCGCAAGCATAAATGAGTGTGTAAGAGGGAAAGAGAGAGAGAGAGTGAGAGAGATATCAGCAAAAATTAATAAACAAATAAATATATATATATATATATATACTTCATTCCAAAGGTGTTCAATACGGTTAAAAAAGCCAGGTGTCCTAATACTTTTGTCCATATATTGTATTATCTGTTGGAGAAAGTGAATTGTTTTAATGCTGATTTAATACAACATTTTTTACTGATTTAATGCTGATTTAATTTCAGAATTAATACTAATTTAACACTAAATTAACAGTCAACTAACACTAAATTAATTCTGATTTAATGTTGATTTAATACTGAATTTATTTAGATTTCATACAAAATTATTGCTGATTTAATACTGAATTAATAATAAATTAACACTAAACTAACAGTGAATTAACACTGAATTAATGCTGATCTAATGCTGAATAATTACTGATTTAATGCTGATTTAAAGCCGAATTAATTCTAAATGAATGGTATATTTATTTAATGCTATAATGCTAATTTAAGAATATATTATTAATTGATTTAATGCTAATTTAATACTGAATTAATACTGATTTAATTCTAAATTAATATTTGATAATAATATTTTTTTTTCTTAATATAACATTTAATATTAATGATATTAATAATATTATTAATATAATATAATTTGATAATATAATTTAATTATTATAATTATATATTATAAATAATTATAAATATAATTTCATATTAAATTATAACTTATTTAATACTGAATTACTCCTGAACTAATGCTGATCTAATATGGATTTAATGCACACACTTGACATTACAGAAGATTTGTCAGCCAGGATAAGTTTATAATGGAGAAAAGAGAAGCTGCACTTTGTTTGCTCCTGGAACTTCATTACGGTCTCATAAAGTGCAGAAATGTTCTGCGTTGTTTTTTTATGACATGGCTACACTTTATGGTTATTAAATTTATGACAGTCATAAAGCCAAGCCAAACAATACGTCCAAATCTGTTTCTCCCTCGCGAGTGTGTGTGGGCGTCGCCATTTGGTCTCACTGACGAGGGAATGTGAAGAAGACATGCGACTTGTGCTTTATTTTTTAAAAGAACTTTGTGTGTTAAAGTTACAGTATGTACAGTCTGTATATATATATACATTATATACATATATACAGACACACACACACACACACACACACACACACACACACACACACACACACACACACACACACTGTATATAAGTTTATTTGAGATATTAGCGATTTTAATAGCGCCAAAAAGGAGAGTTGATTCAGAGATTCCCAGGTGATTTGATGAATCACACCACCACAGCCATCTCCAGGTGGCATTACAGCACCCCAGTGCATTGTGGGTAATGAGGCCGAGCAGAGAGATGGAGATGAGGATTGGAGAATGACCACAGGATCAGCGCCATGTTGGCTGCACTCATAAATATGCAGCGTGCCTGTTTTTATATATATATATTTGATGTTTGATGATAACAATTTAATAATTGTTATTAAAAAATGTATCTTGTTGTAGTCACTAAGTAGAGTCTGTTAAAAGTTTGAGTCTGAAAAACACTGAGTCTTTTATAGTTTTTGAGACACATGTTTTTTTTGTTTCTATGCATCTCATTTTTTCTTAGACATTTTTTGTCTCTAACAGAAGAACTTGTGTAAGACCGAGAACAGTGGAGAAGATGTGATCAGACTCCCTCACCCCCACACTCAGACATGGAGGTGGAAACTTAATGGTTGTTTTGGAACAGGGAAGTTTGGAGACATATTCTTTGGTGAAAAGACTCGGCCTTCCCACACTTTTGACGGGTGCTGTATACGTAAAGACGACGTCTGGAGCCGATAATGATCCTAAATGTGTTATACGGTTGCATCTAAAAGCGTGAGATTGGATGGAGATCTTGGATACCCATCAGCATGGAAGATTTTCCTGGCGTAGTCTTGAGCAGGTTGAGTTTCTTGAGAATCGTTTCAGCCTACTGCATTAGTGTGCCTTCTTTACCACTCCTGGTAAACCTAAGACCAGGGGCGTCCAATCTTTTTCACAAAGGGCCAGTGTGTGTGCGTGATTTCATGCCAACCGATCAAATCTACACCAAATTCTACCTGTTTACATCTAGTGATTTTCATTTTCAATAACTATCAGGTGTGGTTCTTGATTGGTTGGAAAGAAAACCTGCACCCACACCGGCTCTTTGTGGAAAAGACTAAACACCCAAACCTTAGACACAGATACAGACACATTACAGGACATTGAGATTCTTTTCTTCTTTAGCTTGTTCAGAATCTGGGCTAAACATGCTGTGTCAGCCACGATAAAGCAGAGATGGGCTTTGAGTAAAAAAAAACAAATGAGCCACCAATGCCCAGGTTTTTGCCAGGTTTATAGCACCCCTAGAGGAGAAAGAATTGAGGGCCATGCTGAAGGGCCCAACAGTGTCAGCTTGGTCATGCTGGTATGTGAGCCATTTACACTCTGATGGACATCTGGTGTTGAGGATAAGGTTTCCTTTTGAGTCTGGTTCCTTTTAAGGTTTCTTCCTCATGCCATCTCAGGGAGTTTTTCTTTGCCACAGTCACCACTGGTTCACTCGTTAGGGACAAACATCTAAATTATTTTATAATCGCTTTATCTCTGTAAAGCTTTGAGACAATGTCCATTGTTAAAAGCGCTCTACAAATATAAAAATGATGAGGGTCTTAACCATTGACCAGAGGTGGGAAGTAACGGAGTACAAATACTTCGTTACTGTACTTCAGTAGATTTTTCTGGTATCAGTACTTTACTCCACTATTTATTTTTCAGACAACTTTTTACTTTTACTCATTACATTTTTACACAAATATCTGTACTTTTTACTTCTTACATTTTCAAAACCGACTCGTTACTTTAGTTTTAATCCATTGATTTGGTAAAATATAAAATTTTTATTTTCACTGCGCGCCGATTTCAGCCGAACAACTGATTTCCTGTCACTGCGCGTCTTTTTCAATCCGCTGGTGTATAAAGTCCTGACTCTCACTCTTTACGAAGATAAGAATCAGCAGGCAGAAGGCAGTAAGAAGTTTGGGGTTAACGTGGATGAGACAGAGAGAGTCAGTGATGAGAACATGACTGAGAACAGACACATTCATGATCATCATCATCTTTTCTCTGCTTGTGTTCTATACGTGGCTCTTCAGCCTGGATACATTCATTAGGTGTAAGTAGAAAAAACCCCGCAAAAATGCAGTTAGAAACAGCCAACGGTATTTTATTCTCTTTAATGTAGTTGATGCAGACTCATTCATAAATTAGTTGCGGCAAAAATGCTGATTGCTGATGTAATTTTCCATGAATCTGCTCTATTAGAGATTAAAATATGAGTTATGTAGTGAACGTTAGTTGTTTACAATAGCTTGTAGCATAGCGCACTGACACTAACACACCAAAGCCGTTTCCTATGCAGTGTTTTATTTGGAAAGACTTGGTATAATGTTAATTTAACATTAACACACAATTAGCATA
The DNA here is from genome assembly GCF_946808225.1 of Silurus aristotelis. NCBI lineage: Eukaryota > Metazoa > Chordata > Actinopteri > Siluriformes > Siluridae > Silurus > Silurus aristotelis. Next base: position 31,355,067 of record NC_139579.1, read on the forward strand.
TTGTTTATCTGTGCATTTACTAAATGAGCACTGTGCTACATCCGAACTGACCCCACTGTATTTTTATAATCAATTTCTATTCTGTTCTTAAGTGTCTTAATTAATTTTAAATAAAATTTTAAACCGTTTTTTAATTCCTTGTTTTGCTTTGTCATTGAACCTGAGAAAAACTTAAACTTAAAATAACCATAATGACGCAGTCTCCATGCTACAATAATAAAAGCAAAGTTTTTCACTGTGGGGACACTGTGTCTTTATAAGTACAATTTGACTGTATTATTTGTGTCCCCCTTCAAAAATTGCTTATGAGAATTTTTATATTTATGGTCTATATATTTATTGTGTATCTATCTATCTATCTATCTATCTATCTATCTATCTATCTATCTATCTATCTATCTATCTATCTATCTATCTATCTATCTATCTATCTATCTATCTATCTATCTATCTATCTATCATTAATATGATGTGAGGTCCAGTTAACAGCTAAAACAGGTAGAAGTAATAACTACTTTTTACTTAAGTACATGTCTGAGTCAAGACTTCTTTACTTTCACTTAAGTAAAAAGGTATAATCAGTACTTCAACTTTTACCCGAGTATTTTAAAACATCTGTACTTCTACTTAAGTAATGAATGTGTGTACTTTTGCCACCTCTGCCATTGACCAACCACTACACATTTCACATTTCCACAGCAGAAGCTTCTTTAGCGAGCTAGTTTGGGTCATTTCAGCTTAAATGAGACTTGATTTTTGGCGATTTCAATGTTTCCTGTCGCTGCATCTTTCCAAGCTGTTCTCTATGTACTTATTGGAGAGAAAAAAGAGAGTGTGTTTGTCTTTATTGATCTGCTGTGAGTCTGAACAGATCTCCAGACCAAACAGGAGGTGATGAAGAAAGAGGAGAATTTATGGCTTGGCAAAAGAAACTATTAATCTTCCTCCTCACCAGGAGAGAGAGAGAGAGAGAGAGAGAGGGAGAGAGAGAAGGAGGAAAAAAGATGATTATTAAAATGAAGAAAAGAAGTGGGTCCGCCGTCATTCCCATGTGACGTGTGTAATCTTCAGAATTTATAGCAGGCCTTCATCACACACATTCACAAACGTAACCTCGAATCGAGGAGATCAATCAAACTCGTCGCATTTAAGGGTGTTTTGAAGCTCTGAGCGCAGGTGATGCGTACGGTTCAAAATAGCTGAAACGATCTGCACGGCTTTAAAGGAGTGGATGCTGGATCATCGATGAATTGGTTATCGCATGTGTGTGGGTGTGTATGTGCAGGTGTGTGTGGGCGGGTTGGTGGGTTGTGTATTCATGCATATGTGTTATAATGATTTAATACACCACTGCGATAGAGGAAAGGATTACAGAGTTAGTTGTGTTGATGAAGGCATTTGATGCCCGTGGAGGTGCGAAGGCCGGGCCATGTGGTCCGATCCAACAGACTTGCTGTAGAAGTTAAAGCTGTTAATGATCCACTGTTCACGACTGTATTGGCAGCAAAAGGGGACCAACACAATATTAGGCAGGTGGTCATAATCTTATGCCTGATTGGTGTTTCAACACATTATAGGGGTAATAATCATTAGAATTTTTGAGGGCCAAGCATCCAGACTCACTACAGACTATTCAATCACAGAACACCAACAGACCCTAGGAGGAAATGTCTGGATGAACGAATGAGCAAGAGGTCAAGATGGATATATCTCTTTTGGATAAATAGCTCAGACCCACTTTAAAACCATAAATGTACTTGCAAATTGGGATCTCAAATCAGATCATATCCCAAATGGTGGCGCTACAGCGTTGACAGGACTTTTGGAAAATCAGTGTATTCACAATATTTTTGCCAGATGGCAATTCTGTAGACATTCTGTAGACACCGCAGACAGAAAAAGAATTGGAATAAAAGGTAGAACAACAATGTTGTACTGGGGCAACTTCGGTGTTTGGCCCCCTAATCAACATTCTTTTACTGAAAACGCCACCATATCAACAATGAGAGGTTTTTGTTTGTTGAGTAACAATACACTGAGACAATACTATCACTATGTCAGTGTGTGACAGAAATACAGACGATCGGTAGACAAAATTAACAAAACCAAGCACTTCAGTTATTCAATTGTAGATATTTTTTATGATGTTTATGCATCTCACTAGTTCAGGAGTCAATGTCAAGCCCCGAACGCTGAAAACACTCTTCGCTAATGTGTGTGCATGTGTGTGTGTGTGTGTGTGTGTGTGTGTGTGTGTGTGTGTGTGTGTGTACAGTATGTGTTTGTATCTAGTGTAAGCTTCGTCAGGGGGGAAAACCCAGAGCATGCACTCAAATCAGTTCTACAGCTCAGGTAACACGTCACGGTTTTCCATCGTGTGTAATTAAAGCCCAGAGGACGACATTGGAGTCTTCACGAGTGCGTGACAGAGAGACGAGTGACTTCATTCCCTGTTCAGAGGTTAAGGATGTCTCGTGTCACCTAAGTATTGCGGATCTGCTTAATATTTCAGAGCGGAATAAAGAAAACACTCCGGCCGACTATCTCGTTACATAATAGACCATACTGCAGAGAAAGAGATATAAAGAGAATAAAGTGTATAGAGTGTATGAGGGACGGATTCTCCTCCAATGCTGCTAGTGTGTGTGATTTACAGGGTTACACAATTTTGGAAATTTTAGGGTCACAAGGTTTCAGCAGTTTGAACACAATGAGCACAAACGTAACCAGAATGAATGTCCATATCACTACACAACTGTGGGTCTTCTTCTCAGATATAATTCCAGAAGAACCCTTTTTTTTCTCAACATAAACAGTGAACCCTTGAGAAATTTGAAAGTTTAGATGTAAAGCCTTCAATAGAATCAAATACAAATCAAACCCTGAAGAACCTCTTTTTATGTCTATAGGTTTAGATTTATAAAGAATTCGTCTCTTGTCCCTCTAATGGGATTCTTGAATGGGGTTTTCTTCCGAAAATGTTTTCCAGTACCTCCTCTGTAATAAAATTAAAACAAACAACCATCAAAATTAAAAGTAAAAGTGCTCCCTTCAAATTTTCACTTGTAAAAGTACAAAGTTTTTTGCCTTTAAATGCACTTAAGTATCCAAAGCACTATGATTTATTATAACTATAATGTTCCTATTATCATTTTGCTGAGTTAAAGATACACGTCAATTCTTTACTTCTTAATTTTCATTGGCTAAATCTTTTTTGACGTCAACCAATTAACAAGCATAGAAAACATACATAGGCTACGCTACAGTACTGTACCATACTACAGTTCTCACTATAGATAAAATAGTTATGTGCCAAATTGAAAATCATGATAAAGTGGAATCCCAAGATTTGAACTGCGATAAATCGATGGACGACTGTATTATAATAATAACTCTAGTAATATAATATTAATATAATAACGATAATATATATTATAATTACCGTAAGTATTTGTAAATACCCAAGCGGGTGCCTTTGTATGAGAGGTACAGTAAACAGATGACCAATCAGAGTACAGATTGCAATATGAAGTGGATGATATACAGATTTTTGTACCCTACATAAATTAATGTACCGTTTATTAATAGTAATTAATATAACTATTAAATATTTTCAGGGAAACACAGTAAGAAGCTTTTAATTATCCAGTTAAACCTTGAAAAATCATTGAGATTCATTTAAGCATTCTTTGGGTTCCTTAGTTCCTCCAACAATCTCGATCTCAATCAAGTAGGTTCTGATTTTCAAAAAGCTAGAACCAAAGTACTTTAAAAACGTTGACATGATGAAGCGTATTCCTGGATGAGTGCTGGGTGAGAAACAAACTACTGTGAAAATCCTGCGGGTGAGTGACGTTGTGTTTTGAGTACGCCGAGATTTACTTCAGTGTGACCTAAAGCAGATCTATGACCGACCATCGTGGGGACGCATTTCCTTTTATGGCCCCATGCTTGGATCACTGTGGTCTTTGCTAACACTTATCAATCACACAAACATGTAAGCAGGAAGTCGTCTGACCAGTGTCTTTTTGCGTGGGAACCGTTTAAGTTGCGGAAGAAAACAACAGTCTTGCACATGCTTATCGGTTAATCGGGGTTGTGCAAGTTAACGACTGGACGTTGTTTATTGATGTTAATATTGTCAATTGTTTTTTGTGCACACATTTTTCCTTGAATACTTAAGAACTTCCAAATATACTAGCTGGACACGGGTTAGGGGCACCAAACTGTTATATTGGTATCTGTTTCTTTTTGAACATCCCATTCTATATTTATTCTCCATTTCCTCATATAATATATACCTCCATTCTTCTGGGGAGATGTTCTACTAGATTTTTTAATCATTTAGCTGCAAGGGTGTTAGCAATGTAGGTGAGGTGAGGAGACCTGGGGTGAGGATTGCAGACAGCATTCACATTCCGACTCACACTCCAACTCATGTGAAGCATATTTTAATGGAGATGGCTTCGGGTCTCCCAGTTCAAATAAAAGGAAAATTTCATGCTACGTCCTGTACAATTGTGTGCCTTTAACTTTGTGGTAAAAAATTTAAGAAAGAAGCACATGTGGGTCGAAAAGTCGGGTGTCCCAATACTTTTGCCAATATAGTGCATATTATATAGATATTATATTTATTATTTTAGTGTTTTTTCCAATAGTTTAGATTCCTTTCAGTAATGAATCATGGCACAGTGATCAAATCTAAATGTTTGCTCTTTATAAACGTAATAAATGGGTAAGAGTATAATAACGTTTTTAGATTGAATCACTTATAAGTAAAGAGTTTACTCTTTGGTTTAGTTATCATTTAACTCTAATATCCCAGAAACTTGTTCTGCAATTTTTCTTCAGCTTGCCAAGGCGGAGCAGGGAAAGTTTTCGGTAAGTTTGTGTTTCGTTTCCTGCACCCATGATATCAAAAATTAAGCTGCTAAGAATTCACTTCCTGGTTTTGCTAAATGACAGCCAATCACAGACTTCTTCAGATGGCATCACCATAATCCATTTTATTTCAGCTTTGACAACATAGAATGCTAATTGCACATATAATAGTTTTTCAGCACTAGGTTAGCTTTCCAGGTCGCTAAACGCAACAATGGGTTAATGCTAGATCACTAACTAGATAGTTATGCTACAGGCTAATTCGATTAATAGCTAGCTAAAGCCGTCACAAGTTAAATTTCCAAGAAATTGTTCACTTTATCCACGTTCACAATCAGACTTTTGTGGTAATGTCCAATTTTGTATTTTTCGCTGTGTAGATTCAGAGACTTCTGTCACTCAGTAAAACCAGGACTCGCAATAAAGATCATAAGTAGTAATCATACAACCCTGATATGAGGCACTTCCTGCCATATGTTGCTTTTATGCCTCATATTCAGGAGGTTAAAAATGCTCTGAGGCACAACTGTTCTTCTGACAGTCATTTGGAAGAACATGCCCTCAAGTATTTTGAAACGTGGGCCCTGTTTCTTTACTGTTTTCCACACGCTCTTGTCTACTTCCCTTTACGACTTAGATGTGGCCATTATGAGCAGGAGACAGTAGTGGGGATAAAAAATGATCGACAGAATTTTATTGGCTTGCTAATAATGTAGCTAAGCTGAGAAACGATACTTATAAGCAGAAGGCAGTAGTTTGGCTGCATAACTATTAGTTAGACACTGTAAATTGTAGATGAGTATTTTACAATTATTATTGTTTTCCAAAGCTTTATTTTTTAGAATAAAATGTTAATCCAGAGTGGCATTTTAGTTATTACAAGCCTAGCTAGTTTAGATAATTCAGGACTAACCCCAAAAGAGGTTTTTATTTGTCAAATTTACAATTTAAATTTACATAGCATTGTAAATTTATTTCTTTACAAATAAATACAAATTTCTTTACAAGCTGCAGTCAGAGCTCAAGGCCTTGCTCAAGTGCCCAACAGTGGCAATTCGGCTGGGGAACATTAACCATTTAGCTGCCACTTCCTTTAGCACAAAGGCCACTCAGAACTTACCCAAAACCACTCTAAAGGCCATTCAGGACTGCCCTAAAACCAGTCTAAAGGCCATTCAGGACTGCTCTAAAACCAGTCTAAAGGACATTCAGGACTGCCCTAAAACCAGTCTAATGGCCATTCAGGACTACCCTAAAACCAGTCTAATTGCCATTCAGGACTGCCCAAAAACCAATCTAAAGGCCATTCAGGGCTACCCAAAACCAGTCTAAAGGACATTCAGGACTATCCTAAAACCAGTCTAAAGGACATTCAGGACTGCCCTAAAACCAGTCTAAAGGCCATTTGGGGCTACCCCAAAACCAGTTTAAAGGACATTCAGGACTAACCTAAAACCAGTCTAATTGCATTCAGGACTACCCTAAAACCTGTTTAAAGGCCATTCAGGACTGCCCTAAAACCAGTCTAAAGGCCATTCAGAACTTACCCTAAAAACAGTCTGAAGGCCATTCAGGACTGCCCTAAAACCAGTCTAAAGGCCATTCAGGACTACCCTAAAACCAGTCTAAAGTCTATTAAAGACTAACCCAAAACCAGTCTAAAGGCCATTCAGGGCTAACCTAAAACCAGTCTATAGGCCATTCAGGACTAACCTAAAACTAGTCTAAAGGACATTCAGGGCTACCCTAAAACCAGTCTAAATGCTATTCAGAACTACCCTAAAACCAGTCTAAAGGCCATTCAGGACTACCCTAAAACCAGTCTAAATGCTATTCAGAACTACCCTAAAACCAGTCTAAAGGCCATTCAGGACTACCCTAAAACCAGTCTAAAGGGCATTCAGGACTACCCCAAAACCAGTCTAAAGGCCATTCAGAACAACTCTAAAACCAGTCTAATGGCTATTCAGAACCAATAACAAAAAAAACAGTCTGGAGTTTATTTAAAAGCGACGCAGTTCCAGTCCAGTGGTCACAAAACCCAATCCAAATCTGAAAAGTGCAAAAAAAGCGATTAGTCTCTGAATCTCCCAAACGTTATCCCACATCAGCAGACCAACAAATAATTTTGGCTGAAAAACTACAGACCTGGCAACCTGCTGACTCAATCCCCCCAATGCCTCATTTAAATGGCTTTTAACATGGATCTGGGGAACTGAGGGCAATTAAGGAGGGGAAGTTAATGAGCATGTGCTGAAATCTGTATCAGAACACAGGTCCGGTGTGACTCTTTCAGGATCCTTTAAGGAAGTTCTTTTTCCTGTTAAAAAAAAGAAAAGAAAAAAAGGAAGTAAGAAAGGAAAGGAAAAGACACCTTTCTGGATCCAGTTTTCTGAGCGTGTTTCAATGCTGCTTTTTTTTTTTTTTTTTAAGTATCGCTTTATCGTGGCAACGTGTCTTACATTTCCGAAATTGCTTTCTATTTTAATTGTGCATGTTAGCTGTTTAGATTTCAGAGACTTTCTGGCAGTATGGATTCCGTAGGTTTTGCGACATCTATACATTTTTTCCTGACATCAGTCTAAATTAAACGTGAACATCCAGTAGGTGTCACCTGGAGTAAAAGCTGCTGTGGTCAAATTGATGTCACACAATAGCGTTCATGCCAAGTGTTGGATTTTTTGTTGATATTAGCTTGACATTTTCTTAAAAGTAATGACTTTATTTTGCCTCGAAGTGATACAATTTTCTTGAATTTGCTGTCAAATTACAGACTTTATGTCACATATGCCAAATGTTATGCCAAAGAATGCACAACTCATGTAACAACATGGAACACATTAAGACCCGGAGCATAATCCATACGGAGTGTGATTAGCAAGATCTACAGAAACTTCAAAGTAACCAAATCCATAAAAAACTTAAGGAGAACATAGAAAAAAAAGCAAGACGTGTACCAATTGAATTGAAACGATGTGTCAGAGAAAACAACTGTGAATTACATGACAGAGCAAGCTAAGATATAAGAGAGCTAGCAAAAACTCAAACTCTGCATTTATCAACTGGTCCTCTTTGTCTCTCAAAGTTCTTCAAAACTTTGATTAGAGTAGAAAACCTTTTGAGGTTAGATTTGATTGGAGTAAAAAACTAATCAAAATTAGATTTGATTGGAGTAAAAACATTTCGAGATTAGATTTGTCTATTGTAAAAAAACTTTTAGATTAGATTTGGTTGAAGTAAAAAACTATTCGAGATTTGATTTGATTGGAGTAAAAACATTTCGAGATTAAATTTGTCTAATGTAAAAAAAAAAAACTTTTAGATTAGATTTGATTGGAGTAAAAAACTATTCGAGATTAGATTTGATTGGAGTAAAAACATTTCGAGATTAGATTTGTCTATTGTAAAAAAGTTCAGATTAGATTTGATTGAAGTAAAAAACTATTTAAAATTAGATTTGTCTATAGTAAAAAAACTTTTAGATTAGATTCGATTGGAGTAAAAACATTTTGAGATTAGATTTGTCTATAGTAAAAAAACTTTTAGATTAGATTTGTTTGAAGTAAAAAACATTTTGAGATTAAATTTGTCCTGAAAAAAAAATAATAATTACAAAAGTGCTCTTTCATTAAAAACATTCTGATTCTGGTTTATTACGACACCACTAAAAATACCATCAGTCTAAAACTCATGGGGACAAAAGATTGGTTAGAACTCAATGCCAATGCCAATCTGGCAACCTCTGAAAACGATTGGTGTTTAGACATCATTTAAAGACTGCTAGCGATTCAGCTGTTGAAGTGGAAGTTAAATCGACCATCCCAGTGCCAGAACAGAGAAAGACTTTGTCTTTCTTGACTCTGGAGAGATGGTGGAACCGGTCGAGGAGTGGTTGAGGATCGGAGAGATCAGTGGTGCAGTGTGGGGTAAAGGTAAAGGAATTCTGCTCCAATGAATCATCAGGAAGCCAGTGGAGGAAACAAACAGAGAGCTGGTGATGAAGAACCTTCTGTAGGAAGGTGTGAGGATTTTAAGGACGGAAAATGAGAAAACGCTGAATTTTGAACTCATATTTAGTTTGAGAAATTACTCTGCTTTTGTTTTGCGAGAGGTAAAAAAAAAATACAATTAATAATGGATACTACTGTATATGTGTATATGGATTGAACGAATGAGACATTTTATCTCGGAAAATCTAAACAACACCATTGGCAGTGGCAAAGAAGAAATTGTTGAAAGGTTTTTCAGATTTTTTCGTTTTGGTGCTGCAGGAGGAAGAAAAAGCATCACGATTTGATTAGCGCTCTCTTGGAATTTCCTTTAAAGGTTACCTGAGTGAATCACGGAAAAACTCGGACTTGTTCCGTCTGCTTTTTTTCTTACTGCAATGTAATTAGCACCGAGTCTGTGTGGCTTCAGTAATGTTGAAACTCTAAAAGACGGGAAATTCGTCCTTGAAAAGCAGAGGCTAATCAACAGAACTGCTCAATCAGGTTCTGGTTTCACTGAATAACTATGAATAATAATTCTTATTTTTACACATGTAGGCACTATGCATGTAGATTTGGATATTTAGTTACACAAAATACTTCAAATGTCATCGACGTGAAGAAAATAATGGGAAATCTACAGAAATCTACTTTTACAGCACATTTGCATTTAGCCACGCCCACAAATCTCCTTTCACATTCATCGTTTATTGACTTTTACTATCCAAAGGTTTTTTTTTTATCCCCTAGCTGAAGGTTGGATACAAACATTTTTTTCTGAAATTAGACGGATTTTCATGAAAACCACGATATTTGTATAAACTTTCTTGCGGATGAATTTTGAGATTAGATTTGATTAAGTTTGATTAGATTCGATTAGAGTAAAACACTTTCTGAGGTTTTTTTTGATTAGATTAAAAAAAGTTTTGATTTGATTACAGTGAAAAACATTTTGAGATTAAATTTGATTAGAGTAAAATATTATTTAGTGTTTGATTTGTCTAGAAAAAACTTTTTGAGATTAGATTTTATTAGAGTAAAAAGATTGAGATTAGATTTGATTAGCACACAATTGCATTCTTCAGATTAATTGACCAAAAAGTGTCTCCGCTACAAGCTTCGTGCTATTTGACCCTGCGGTGTGTTAATGAGTGTGATGTGTGATTAACAGGCCCCAATGCCAAGCTGGGACTCCGCTGCAAAGCCTGTAAAATGGGCATCCATCACAAGTGCCTGAACAGGGTGGGGCAACAGAGGTGCATGGGCAAACTGGTAAGAGTTCACTACTGTACACACAATCCACACACTGACTCACAATCTACACACTCACACACACTCCACACACTGACTCACAATCTACACACTCACACACACTCCACACACTGACTCACAATCTACACACTCACACACACTCCACACACTGACTCACAATCTACACACTCACACACACTCCACACACTGACTCACAATCTACACACTCACACACACTCCACACACTGACTCACAATCTACACACTCACACACACTCCACACACTGACTCACAATCTACACACTCACACACACTCCACACACTGACTCACAATCTACACACTCACACACACTCCACACACTGACTCACAATCTACACACTCACACACACTCCACACACTGACTCACAATCTACACACTCACACACACTCCACACACTGACTCACAATCTACACACTCACACACACTCCACACACTGACTCACAATCTACACACTCACACACACTCCACACACTGACTCACAATCTACACACTCACACACACTCCACACACTGACTCACAATCTACACACTCACACACACTCCACACACTGACTCACAATCTACACACTCACACACACTCCACACACTGACTCACAATCTACACACTCACACACACTCCACACACTGACTCACAATCTACACACTCACACACACTCCACACACTGACTCACAATCTACACACTCACACACACTCCACACACTGACTCACAATCTACACACTCACACACACTCCACACACTGACTCACAATCTACACACTCACACACACTCCACACACTGACTCACAATCTACACACTCACACACACTCCACACACTGACTCACAATCTACACACTCACACACACTCCACACACTGACTCACAATCTACACACTCACACACACTCCACACACTGACTCACAATCTACACACTCACACACACTCCACACACTGACTCACAATCTACACACTCCACACACTGACTCACAATCTACACACTCCACACACTGACTCACAATCTACACACTCACACACACTCCACACACTGACTCACAATCTACACACTCACACACACTCCACACACTGACTCACAATCTACACACTCACACACACTCCACA
>NC_139579.1:31366522-31379022 GCF_946808225.1 Silurus aristotelis
ACACACTGACTCACAATCTACACACTCACACACACTCCACACACTGACTCACAATCTACACACTCACACACACTCCACACACTGACTCACAATCTACACACTCACACACACTCCACACACTGACTCACAATCTACACACTCACACACACTCCACACACTGACTCACAATCTACACACTCACACACACTCCACACACTGACTCACAATCTACACACTCACACACACTCCACACACTGACTCACAATCTACACACTCACACACACTCCACACACTGACTCACAATCTACACACTCCACACACTGACTCACAATCTACACACTCACACACACTCCACACACTGACTCACAATCTACACACTCACACACACTCCACACACTGACTCACAATCTACACACTCCACACACTGACTCACAATCTACACACTCCACACACTGACTCACAATCTACACACTCACACACACTCCACACACTGACTCACAATCTACACACTCACACACACTCCACACACTGACTCACAATCTACACACTCACACACACTCCACACACTGACTCACAATCTACACACTCACACACACTCCACACACTGACTCACAATCTACACACTCACACACACTCCACACACTGACTCACAATCTACACATTCACACACACTCCACACACTGACTCACAATCTACACACTCACACACACTCCACACACTGACTCACAATCTACACTTTCACACACACTCCGCACACTGACTCACAATCTACACACTCACACACACTCCGCACACTGACTCACAATCTACACACTCACACACACTCCGCACACTGACTCACAATCTACACACTCACACACACTCCACACACTGACTCACAATCTACACTTTCACACACACTCCGCACACTGACTCACAATCTACACACTCACACACACTCCGCACACTGACTCACAATCTACACACTCACACACACTCCGCACACTGACTCACAATCTACACACTCACACACACTCCACACACTGACTCACAATCTACACACTCACACACACTCCACACACTGACTCACAATCTACACACTCACACACACTCCACACACTGACTCACAATCTACACACTCACACACACTCCACACACTGACTCACAATCTACACAATCACACACACTCCACACACTGACTCACAATCTACACACTCACACACACTCCACACACTGACTCACAATCTACACATTCACACACACTCCACACACTGACTCACAATCTACACTTTCACACACACTCCACACACTGACTCACAATCTACACACTCACACACACTCCGCACACTGACTCACAATCTACACACTCACACACACTCCATAAACTGACTCACAATCTACACACTCACACACACTCCGCACTCTGACTCACAATCTACACACTTACACTCCACACACTGACTCACAATCTACACATTAACATACACTCCACACACTCACATACACGCCACACACTTCCACACACTCCACACACACTTTTATCACAATCTACACACTCACATACACTCCACACACTCACATACGCTCCACACACTCACATACACTCCACACACTTACATACGCTCCACACACTCACTCACAATCTACACACTTACACACACTCCACACACACTTTTATCACAATCTACACACTCACATACACTCCACACACTCACATACACGCCACACACTCACATACACTCCACACACTTACATACCCTCCACACACTCACTCACAATCTACACACTAACATACACTCCACATACTGACTCACAATCTACACACTAACATACACTCCACACACTGACTCACAATCTACACACTAACATACACTCCACACCACACACTGATTTACAATCCACACACTCACAAACACTCCACACACTCACTCACAATCTACACACTTACACACACTCCACACACACTTTTATCACAATCTACACACTTACATACACTCCACACACTCACATACACGCCACACACTCACATACACTCCACACACTTACATACGCTCCACACACTCACTCACAATCTACTCACTAACATACACTCCACACACTGACTCACAATCTACACACTAACATACACTCCACACACTGACTCACAATCTACACACTCACATACACTCCACACACTGATTCACAATCTACACACTCACACACACTCCACACACTCACATACACTCCACACACTGACTCACAATCTACACACTTACACACACTCACATACACTCTACACACTCACATACACACTCCTCTATTCACCACAGGCCTGATCTAATAAATATACAGGGGACAGACTGGCTTTCATCTCTTTCTCTCTCTCTCTCTTTCTCTCTCTCTCTCTCTCTCTCTTTCTCTCTCTCTCTCTCTCTCTCTCTCTCTTCCTTTGTCTGTCTTTGTCTTTCTCTCTCTCTCTCTTTCTCTCTCTCTCTCTCTCTCTCTCTCTCTCTCTCTCTCTCTCTCTCTCTCTATCTCTCTCTCTTCCTTTGTCTGTCTCTTCTCTCTCTCTCTCTCTCTCTCTCTCTCTCTCTCTCTCTCTCTCTCTCTCTCTCTCTCTCTCTCTTTCTCTCTGTCAAGATTTAAAGGTTGTTTTATTGTTGTGACGAATATGGACATTCATATTGCCAAAGCACAGAACATACAGACACATAGCAATAGAAATAATAGTTATTTAGAAATAAGAATAAACTATAATAATAATAATAATAATAATAATAATAATAATAATAATGATATAATATAACTATAATAACAACATAATAAAAACTGAAGAGTTTAAAATAGATAGTTAAAAAAAAAAGTAAAATAAAATAAAGTAAAAAAGGAAATATATATGCGTATGTGTGTGTGTGTGTGTGTGTGTGTGTGTGTGTGTGTGTGTTGCCTACACTAGATGGCATTGTCCCACACTGTCCCTCACCTGGTGGCAGGTGTGTATGTAGTTAGTTGTGAGTGTGCAGCTCTCTCTGATCCCCCAGAAGGTGGGGCCGTTTTTCAGAGTTAAAATTAGGGATAATTTGGTTCATTTTGGTGAAGGATTCTGTTCAAATATGGTCTCTCTCTCTCTCTCTCTCTCTCTCTCTCTCTCTCTCTCTCTCTCTCTCTCTCTCTCTCTCTCTCTCTCTCTCTCTCTCTCTCTCTCTCTCTCTCTCTCTCTCTCTCTCTCTTTCTCTCTCACTCTCTCCCTCTTTTTCTCCTCTCTCTCTCTCTCTCTCTCTCTCTCTCTCTCTCTCTCTCTCTCTTTCTCTCTCACTCTCTCCCTCTTTCTCCTCTCTCTCTCGCTCTCTCTCTCTCTCTTTCTCTCTCACTCTCTCCCTCTTTCTCCCCTCTCCCTCTCTCTCGCTCTCTCTCTCTCTTTCTCTCTTTCTCTTTCTCTCTATCTCTCTCTCCCTCTTTCTCCACTCTCTCTCTTTCTCTCTATCTCTCTCTCCCTCTTTCTCCACTCTCTCTCTCTCTCTCTCTCTCTCTCTCTCTCTCTCTCTCTCTCTCTCTCTCTCTTTCTCTCTCTCTCTCTACTCTCTCTCACTCTCTCTCTCTGCCTCACTCCCTCTCTCTCTCTCTACCTAACTCCCTCTCTCTCTGTTTGTCTCTCTCTGTGTCTCTCTTTCTCTCTCTCTCTCTTCCTTTGTCTGTCTCTGTTTTTTTCTATCTATCTATCTATCTATCTATCTATCTATCTATCTATCTATCTATCTATCTATCTATCTATCTATCTATCTATCTATCTATCTATCTATCTATCTATCTATCTATCTATCTATTACTCTGTCTGTCTGTCTGTCTGTCTGTCTGTCTGTCTGTCTGTCTGTCTGTCTGTCTGTCTGTCATATCTTTCTTTCTTTTCTCTCTCTCTCTCTCTCCCTCTCTCTCTCTGCCTCACTCCCTCTCTTCTCTCTCTGCCTAACTCCCTCTCTCTCTGTTTCTTTCTCTCTCTGTCTCTCTCTCTCTCTCTCTCTCTCTCTCTCTCTCTCTCTCTCTCTCTCTCTCTCTCTCTCTCTCTCTCTTCCTTTGTCTGTCTCTGTTTTTTTCTATCTATCTATCTATCTATCTATCTATCTATCTATCTATCTATCTATCTATCTATCTATCTATCTATCTATCTATCTATCTATCTATCTATCTATCTATCTATCTATCTATCTATTAGTCAGTCAGTCAGTCAGTCTGTCTGTCTGTCTGTCTGTCTGTCATATCTTTCTTTCTTTCTCTCTCTCTCTCTCTCTCTCTCTCTCTCTCTCTCTCTCTCTCTCGTAAAAAGTTAATATTATTAAAGTGACTGAATATTATTATGAATGAAAATCATCATTATTGTAGAAATAAATTCATATGGAATAATTATACGCCATATTTACTACACTAGAGTGTGAGTGTAGGAGGACTGTCGATCGCATGTGTGTGTGTGTGTGTGTGTGTGTGTGTGTGTGTGTGTGTGTGTGTGTGTGTGTGTGTGTGTGTGTGTACAAGGGTATGAGTAAAAATGAGAGCTCTATGTACTTTTGTGCTTTTTTATGTGAGTGTGAGTGTGTGTGTGTGTGTGTGTGTGTGTGTGTGTGTGTGTGTGTGTGTGTGTGTGTGTGTGTGTGTGTGTGTGGGAATTGGGAAATGTGTCCATCATCCGAGTGTATTCTCATGTCTCTAAACTGGATCCAAAGTCACGACTTCAGCAAACACAGAGTGAAAACCCGGCTCCCATACAACCTTCACTTGCCAACATGACCTTCACATGACCTGCATGGAAAAAAAAGTGGATCTCAGTCAGAGAAATGTGTCTCACACACAGTCAGAGAAATGTGTCTCACACAGAGAAATCTATCGAAAAGCAAATGCACTGTGAACCCAAACAGAGAAGAAATGAGATTAAAGTTATCAATAAATTAAATATAAAATAACTAATATCCGGCCAAAAGTATTGGGACACCTGACAATTTCCACCCATATGTGCTTCTTTCCCAAACTTGGAGGTACATGATTGTACAGGACGCCTCTGGATGCTGCGGCATGAACTTTCCTCTTCACTTTAACTAGGAGTTCCAAACCCGTTCCAGCATGACAGCGCTCCAGTGCACAAAGTCCATTCCTGAATATCTGCTTTCCATGGTTTGGAGTCAGGAGTTTGGATCTCCTGGTATAGATCTTTGACCTCAACCCATTTACATTTACAGACACCCTTAACCAAATTGACTTACAGTTATCTGAGTTATACAGCTGAGCAGTTGAGCGTTAAGGGGCCTTGCTCAAGGGCCCATCAGTCACAGCTTGGTGGTGCTGGGATTTGAACCCATGACCTTCTGATCAGACGTCTTCCCTACTGAGCTACTTCTTAAATTAAAACTTGATAAATGTGAACACAAACTTCACCCCAGGCCTCCTCACATCACCTACATCAGTACCTGACTTTACTGACACCCTTATGGATGAATGAATCTCCATAAATCTCCACAATATCTAGTGGAACATCTTCCCAGAAGAGTGGAGCTTATTCTAACAGCAAATGGAGACTAAATGTGGATTGGGATGTTCAAAAAGAAGCACATACCAATACCTTTGTTATATATATATATATATATATATATATATATATATATATATATATATATATATATATATATATATATAAACTGCTGGTCATAAATGGATTGTAAACCCAAGGCCTAAATATAAAATTCTGTTCACATGGAAAATCCACATAAAAACATCTTGTATCCTACTTGGAACACAGGATAAGGACGGATAAAACATGGATTGGCTAAATGCATGGAATTTATTCAACCCAAGGTCAAACACAAGGTGAGAAATTCCCCCACATGGACCAGAAAACCCCTTAAAATAGAAACAGTCGTCACACGGATGAAAAAAAGACCCCCCTGGGTGGAACAGCTATGAAAATAAAGCTTGATTTTTTTCCCATCCAGATACATGGCAGGTGCTACTGGGAAAAGAGAAATAGGGAAAGGAAACTTTCATACACCATCAACAGCACTGTGTCGTCATCACGCAGCATGTCCGAGTACAAAAGTAAAACCCTTCCCGCACATTTTTGCAATCTGATACAATCCCAAGCCCCGCCCCCTGTTTAATAATAACATCCGTATACGCATCGTTCCGTACTTTAAACAATCTTTGTTTCTCGTCAATCCTGAGTGAAATTTTGGGCTCACGTAGACAGGAAATGATGTCACTGTAAAAAAACTAAACAAAAAAAAAACCATTAAGAGCAACCAGTTCATATTTTTAAATCCATGTTTGTTTCTCTTGGCTTGAGCGATCGTTCATGCCAGATGGATACATCAAACCCCGACCGAAAAAAAAAAAAACATGGATTCAAGTTGGCGGATTTTACAGGGTAGAACGGGGTGGAACCATAAAAAGAAGCACTGCCACCCCATCTGCCACCCCAGCACTGGTATCCCACTGGTATCCCAATTACGGCAAGAAATCTTGTCTTTCTATTAAAGCGTAGTCTGAACAAACGACTCTTGTGAACTGCTTAGTTTTAGTGAATCAAACATTTCAATGCCACCAGCCTGATCTTTTAACCAATTGAAGCATTTCTATAAATATACATGCACGTAATTTGTTTTATAAATGTAATAAAATTTATGCTAATTTTGATGATATCTTTGCATGTATTCATGGCTAATAGCGTAACTATATAATGTGTATTGTTTGTCCTGCTTAGTAAATGAAACTCGGTGGTCGCTCAAGAAACAGAAGTTACGTTACCATCTCATTTAAATATGTCGTTCCAATAAAGACATCAGGTTCTGCTAAATTCAATCACACATCAGTCTTTACTTCATTTTAGAGACCAATATTAATATGTGCGCCCCCAGAAGAACCATGAATCCAGAAGAACCATGCTTGCTTTAGTGTTGCCACCCCTCATAATTCTCATGCCACCCCCTTGACACCCCATAAATAATTTTCTATATTTGCCCCTGCATGGATTTGAGTCAAAAAGAAAGTGTTATAGCAACTTGGTAGTACACGAAATGTATGAAAAAATTAAATAAATCGTGCTAAACAGCAAGATATGGCAACAAATGAGCTGACACTGGAGACCACTTCTGTAAAAAGTCCCATAAACGTCTCCTTACAAAAACATACATCACTGTTATTTCAGTTAAAACAACTTACTTATTTTGCAGGTTTAATCTGATAAAAAAAAAAAAAGCACTATATACTTTTACTCGTTTGCAGTTGCATGTAATATTGTGGTACATTATAGCAGCTATAAATGTCCTTCCCAGTGTCTTTTGATTCGGGCACAGTGCAGAAGTAAAAGCACAAAGTGTGAAATTGTATAAAGCATTACTTAAAGAGACTGACAGAGATCCTCACCCCCATCTTCTCATTTCTGCCACCCCTCATTTTTCCCATTTTTTGCATCTCTACAGACTTCCATATTACATTATTTGTTTTCTGTGTCGAATGTGTTTTTGGCTTGGTTCATATTGTCCTGCTCTTCTGTCTCTTCATTGGTCTTAGTGTTGGCGCATGTGGAAAGTAGCCAGGGTGACCTCAGGCCAGAACTCATGTAGATTAGATTAGATTAGATTAGATTAGATTAGATTAGATTAGATTAGATTAGATTAGATTAGATTAGAATAGATTAAACTTTATTGTTGAAACCAAAGTTTACCTCTGTATATACAATACTGTAAGGTTTTAGGCAGGTGTGAAAAAGTGTTCTAAAGTGAGAAAGCTTTCAAAAATAAAGTGTTAATAGTTTTTTTAATAATTAACAAAATGGAAATTAAAGGAACTTCAGATCAAATCAATATTTGGTGTGACCGCCCCTTTTCCTGCAAAACAGAATCAATTATTTCTAGGTAAACTTCTCTTGGAAAACTAACCACAGATTCAATAAAAAAATGTTGGACAATGTTTATTTGAATAGCGATGTTTACAATGGACATATATAAGCCTATAAATTTGTTCCTTATAAGTTTGTCCCTGATGAGCGAGCCAGTGGCGAAAATACTTCCTGAGATGGCATGAAGAAGAAACTTTGAGACAAACCACACTCAAAATGGAACTTGTTCTTATCTGGGTGGCACCGAATGGTACTTTCATTACGATCCACAGATCTTCTCTACACTGTAGATAGCTCATTGGCTGTATGTTTGGGATCGTTGTCCTGCTGCGGAATAAATTCAGGGCCAATCAGACGCCTCCCTGATGGTACTGCGTGATGGATAAATATCTGCCTGTATTTGTCATCAATGAGGACACCATTAATCCTGAGCCAAACTCTTAATTCATTTGCAAAAATGCAGCTGCAAACTTGCAGGAAACCTCCACCGTGCTTCACCGTTGCCTGCAGGCACTCAGTTTTGTACAGCTCTCCAGCCCTTTGACTAACAACTCACGTCCTGATACAGGAAAATATTAACATTTTAACATGTCAACCTGCTGCCATTTTTTCTGCTCCTATGTTTTCATGCATAGTTGAGTCACTTAGCCGTGTTTCCGCATCATGGAGGTGGAACGTGGAGGTGGCTTAATGGTTTGGGTTTGTATTGGAGCAGGGAAAGTTTGAGACTTATTCCCGGGAAGTGAAAGAAATCAACATGGCAACCATTCCATACTTCATCAACACCATGCAACTTCGTCTGGACTGCGGCACCTTGGAAATGACTTTACGGTAGCGTTAGTCTTAGCTCTGTAAACGTTATTTAAAGAGCAAACAGACGTCTGGAGTGATAATTATCATGGAAAGACCTGCCCAGTCGCCGCACCGAAATCCCACTGAACTGCTCTTGGATGAACTGAATCACAAAGAAATCTCCAAGTAGTGAAGTAAATGTTTTGAGTTTCCTAAAAGTCACGGCAGTGTTTCAGCCCAACGTTTGGAGAAACGAACTGTCCGGATGCTGAGAGTGTGTAAAGCTGTTCTTCATGCTAGGGGGCATTTTTTTTATAAAAAAAAAATAAAGTGGAACATCTGGATATTTGTTTGGTCAAAGTTTTGTTGCATAGAAAATTTTTTTTTCACATGTTCTGTGATTGTATACATACACATACATACAAGGCATGAGGTAGTGACTGAGATCACATAGTAATTATACAGTAAAATACAAAGAAGCATGGTAAAGAATGAGGTAAAAGGCAGGTTGCATGCTATTACTAATGACGAGAGGAACAGGGTGTAAACAGCATTAATGATGTACAGTACTTGTAATTTAACGACTCCTCCGGTTTATTTAACGCTTTAGATCGTGTTCACCGCGGTGTCTCTGAGCACCAAACCGCCCCTGCATTCATTATTCTCCAATAAACACAGCAGTTCTGTACGCTCTCCCCGTAATGAGCTGCATGAGCTGCACGCCCGTGTGACTGAAGAGGTGAAGAGGTGCTCAAGGCTCGGTGGAGAACTTTCATTCAGCACGCTGTCTCCTCACTCCGGGCCAAGCAGGAGTTCATCAGCTCAGATGCAGGATGTTGATTAGGCCTTTAATTTGGCAGCAATGTCAGCTCTTGTGTGTGTGTGTGTGTGTGTGTGTGTGTGTGTGTGTGTGTGTGTGTGTCTCAGAGAGACAGAGAGAGAGAGAGAGAGAGAGAGAGAGAGAGAGAGAGAGAGAGAGAGAGAGAAGATGAATGATAAACAGGGTGTTCTCTCACCTCAACTGAGTCTGTGATGCTTCTTAAACAGCCTGATAAAAACACAGTGTAAAACACACACACACACACACACACACACACACACACACATCATTCTTCATTTAACACTATGGATGGATGGATAAACAAAGGGTGGTTGTTAAACAGATGAGTGAATGAATGGAACGATAAAGGTTTAAACTGATGGATCGATAGATGAATAGTCTTAGTAAATAGTGTAAATATATGGATGGATGGATGGATGGATGGATAAACAGATGAATAGATGGATGGATAATTTTTGGATGTATGGGCAATAAATAAACATATAGATGAATGGATGAATAGATGGGTAAACCGATAGATGGATGGATGGATGTTTGATAAAAAAATTACAATGATTAAAAATGTGTGTGTGTGTGTGTGTGTGTGTGTGTGTGTGTGTGTGTGTGTGTGTGTGTGTGTGTGTGTGTTTGTGTGCAGCCTAAAGGCTTCAGGAGGTACTCCAGTTCCCCGCTGCTGATCCAGGAGCAGTTTGGTTGCATTAAAGAGGTCATGCCCATCGGTGAGTGAGTCAGAACAAACCTCCCGCTTCACCACAGGCTGGAAGTGGAGACTCCTTCCAGAAACGCTTAAGAAACATCCTTACAGGAAACTGAACATCATGGAGCATTTCTTTCACAACTTCATGTATTGCTATAGAAACATATTAGAGCATATAGAGAATTCCTCCACATCTCCTGGCCAATCAGAATGAAGAATTTAGCAGCGCTGTGATGTCATTGATGGATAAAGGGAAAAAGATAGTGATAGTGCAGTGTTCTGATTGTTGAAAGGGTTTTTTTATTGACACTTGTCTCGTCCTGCCCCAGCATGTGGCAGTAAGGTGGACCCGGTGTATGAGGCGCTACGCTTCGGGACGTCTCTCGCGCAGAAGAATAAGAGGCCCAGCGGCTCAGACTCGCCTCCTAGAAACTCGGTATGTATTTCACATGATTCTTTTACATAAATTCAGTGTTCGAGTGAAATATAAAGAAGATTAAAGATGTATTAAGATGTAAGACACACTATTATACACTATTATGATATCGTTATGCACAGAATATATGCTTTCTTCATATTTGATATTTGATCAGTGCCTTGTTATTTTTTTGTTTTTTTTGGTATATGTCCATTTCCCTGCTCAGGATCAATGGCTAGATCTCTCTATAGTCACTATATGGACAAAAGTGCACCTGACCTTTCCACCCATATGAAGTTTTTTTCAGATTTGTCTGAAAATTGTCTGAAAATTTGTCTTTCGGTGCTGTAGAATGACATTTTCCCTTCACACAAACTGGGAGATCCAAACCTTTCCCATCATGACATTACCCCTGTGCACAAAGCTAGCTCTATGAAGATTATGTTGGTTGAAGTGGAATCCACACAAAGATCCTTATTGAACATGATGAATGTGAACACTGACTGCACCCCAACACCCTTGTGGATGAAGCACATACCAATCTTATGGTCATCTATCTATCTATCTATCTATCTATCTATCTATCTATCTATCTATCTATCTATCTATCTATCTATCTATCTATCTATCTATCTATCTATCTATCTATCTATCTATCTATATATCTATCTATATATGTATGTGGATGGATGGATGGATGGATGGATGGATGGATGGATGGATGGATAGATTGGTTAGTTGGGTGGGTAAATAGATGGATAGAATGAATGAATAGTTAGATGTATAGATAAATAGATGAGTGGGTATATGGATAGATGGTCAGATCGGTTGGTAAAGGACCGATCGATAGATGGATGAATGGATGGATGGATGGATGGATGGATGGATGGATGGATGGATGGATGGATGGATGGATGGATGGATGGATGGATATTTAGATGTGCAAATAAATGGATGGATGGATGGATGGATGGATGGATGGATGGATGGATAGATTGGTTAGTTGGGTGGGTAAATAGATGGATAGAATGAATGAATAGTTAGATGTATAGATAAATAGATGAGTGGGTATATGGATAGATGGTCAGATCGGTTGGTAAAGGACCGATCGATAGATGGATGAATGGATGGATGGATGGATGGCTGGATGGATGGATGGATGGATGGATGGATGGATGGATGGATGGATGGATATTTAGATGTGCAAATAAATGGATGGATGGATGGATGGATGGATGGATGGATGGATGGATGGATGGATGGATAGATATTTAGATGTGTAGATAAGTAGATGGATGATCGATGGATAGATGTATGGATGGATTAATATGTAGATATGTATATAAATAGATAGATGGATTGATGGGTGGATGGATGGATGGATGGATGGATGGATGGATGGATGGATGGATGGATGGATGGATGGATGGATGGATGAATTGATAGATGGATAGATGGATGGATGGATGGATATGTAGATGTGTAGATAAATAGATGGATGGATGGATGGATATTTAGATGTGTAGATAAACGGATGGATGGATGGATGGATGGATGGATGGATGGATGGATGGATGGATGGATGGATGGATGGATGGATGGATGGATATGTAGATGTGTAGATAAATAGATGGATGGATGGATGGATGAATGGATGGATGGATGGATGGATGGATGGATGGATGGATGGATGGATGGATATTTAGATGTGTAGATAAATGGACAAATGGATGGATGGATGGATGGATGGATGGATGGATGGATGGATGGATGGATGGATGGATGGATATTTAGATGTGTAGATAAATGGACAAATGGATGGATGGATGGATGGATGGATGGATGGATGGATGGATGGATGGATGGATGGATGGATATCTAGATGGGATATACATAGATAGATGGATGAATGGATGGATATTTAGATGTGTAGATA
>NC_139579.1:31384022-31389022 GCF_946808225.1 Silurus aristotelis
GATAGACATCGTGAGAGTTTCCAAAATTAGCATTTGTAAATAGTGGGAAACAGGAAGTGTGGCGCAACCTTAGTGCCTTAGTTTTAGCAAAAAAATCACATCTCTGGGCACCTACAATACTTAAAAACAATTCTTTACAGGTTAGATGAGTGCCAGGTTTGTTAGCATAATGATATTTTCTCTGCCACCCCAGAGTAACTGCTGGCCCCTGCCTGGCCACCCCTATGAATAATGACTTCTATGAATCCTAGGTTATTAAGCAATTTAATGTATGAGAATAAATAGTCGTAGTGTCGAACATCATCAGCTTGGGCTAGTGTTAAACATATAAAGCGAGACGATTGGTGCTTTTGGCGATTGCGGTTTTTACATTCACTGAAAAAAGAGGAGGCGGTGGAGGAGGAGAATATGGAACTGGTCATGTTTAGGGAAAAGAGGACGACGTGGGATAGCAGTTTTGACACCACTGGGGAGATCTGGCGCAAATCGCAGAAGGCGCTTGACACGCTTTCGAATAGAAGACTTCCAGGACACGTTCCAGAATGTTCTGCTGTGTTGTAGTGGAGGGGGACTATTTTAAAGGTGGTAGTGTGGAAACATAAATAAATTAAAGTAGTTTCTTGTTAACAGAGCGAGTCCCGAAACTTTTCGATACCACCTCGTATATTGAGTTCTGTCCTTTTTATTGGGGACCCTAATGGGTATTGGGGACCCTAAGGGGCTAATGGGGTTTCAGATCAGTCAGGAGGGTGAATACTTATTGGAGCTTATTCATGGCATGTAATATCTTTGATGCTGATATTCAGGTCCGTTTATTAACACTACAGTGTATGGAAAAGGTCATGGGGTGTGAATACGTTTGCAAGGAAATGCAGATTTGCTGGAACAATGTTCTGGTGGCATTATTACAATGGACTTTTGCGCAAATCCGAAACAAAACTGCGAACATTTGGACGGAGGGAGAGCATCGTGTGAGGAATCGAGCGAGCGGCTCTGTCCCAATCCCCACTCTAGAGAGCCAAAAACAAGCAGTCGCCTGAAATCAGCTCCGCTTTTTACAGGCTCACAAATAACAGCCGATCCCTCAGGATGCCTGACTATACACGGCTTCCTTCACTGTCCTCTCTCTCTCTCTCTCTCTCTCTCTCTCTCTTTCTCTCTCTCTCTCTCTCTCTCTCTCTCTCTCTCTCTCTCTCTCTCTCTCTCTCTCTCTCTCTCTTTTTCTCTCTCCAGCTGATCTCTCGCTCTTCCCTGTTTTACGAGGGCACACAAATCCGTAGCACGTGTGGCCCTGTTTATAAAGCCACCATCCGAGGTTCAGCGAAGAAGAAAAAAAAACCTTTGGCACCGGTTCGGGATATTTACAGCCGTGTGGAAACATTTTCATGGGAAACGACCGAGTGTTTCCATGACGTAGCTCCAGCACGCGGTGATTTAACAGATAAATAAACACGCGCTGCATGTTTTTAGCACCTTTGCCGCTCTGATTTGCGCCGATTTCATCAGGATTCATAAATCAGGTGAACTTCACAATTACGTATTACACTCCAGGAGCTTTTTCCTCATTTTTCACCAAGTGTTTGTATGTATAGAAATTAACTGGATTGCCAAAAGTATTGGGACACCCGACTTTTCCACTCATCTGGAGACACATTTGCCAGTTATCCTTATCCAGCACCACTTACCACTGGGCAAAGGTTAAGGGCCTTGCTCAAGGGCCCAGCACTGGGATATTGGTGGTGCTGGGATTTGAACTTGTGACCTCTACTACTAAGCAACCGCCACCCCACTGTGGTGTTCACGACGTCTTTAAATGAAGTAGCAGGATATTTTTTCCCTTCATTCTAACTAGGGGATCCAAACCTGTTCCAGCATGTTCCAATACCTCTGTTCACAAAGCCAGGTGCATGAAGATCTGCTTTACATGGTTTGAACTGGTAGATCTCCTGCTCTGGAGCGCCAAACCCGTTGGATGAATTAAAATGGCACCCCAGAGCCTCCTTACCTCACCTCCATCATTACCTGACTTTACTAACACCCTTGTGATTGAATGAATCTCCACAAAATCTAGGGGAACATCTTCCTAGCTTATTATAAGAGCAAATGGGGACTCGATGCGGAATGGGATGTTCAAAAAGAAACACGTACTGTAGCAAGTAATGGAGAGTGTGTTAGAGAAGTGAAGTAAAGAGTGCAGGCAGGGTGGAGTGGGTGGAGAAGAGTGATAGCAGGAGTGATTTGTGATAGAAGAGTATCTGTGAGAGTGAAAGGGAAAGTTTATAGGACTGTGGTGAGACCTGAGATGTTGTATGGTTCAGAGACAGTGGCATTGAGTAAAAGACAGGAGGTGGAGCTGGAGGTAGCAGAGCTGAAGATGTTGAGGTTTTCATTGGGAGTGACGACGATGGACAGGATTAGAAATACGTTTATTAGAGGGACAGCGCATGTAGGACGTTTTGGAGACAAGGTAATGGAGGCGAGATTGAGATGATTTGGAGATGTGCAGAGGAGGGACATGGGGTATATCAGTAGGAGAATGCTGAGGATGGAGCCACCAGGAAGGAGGAAAAGAGAAAGACCAAGGAGGAGGTTTATGGATGTGGTGAGGGAAGACATGCAGGTAGTTGGTGTGAAAGAGGCAGATGTAGAGGACAGGGTGGTATGGAGACAGATGATGTGGCGCCCCCTAATGGGAGAAGTGGAAAGAAGAAGAAGAAGAAGAAGAAGAAGACTGTAGCAATGTAACGGTGTCCGCAAACTTTTGACAATAGAGTGTATGTATTTATGAAAGCCTTTTCACTGACACTCAGAGAGATATTTTGGCTTGAGTGCACCTTGGCTTGTGTATCTAAGCTCTGGCTGGCTCCAGAACAATAAAAGAGACGTGTTTTTACGTCAATTGCAGAGAAGAATTGAATTG
The DNA here is from genome assembly GCF_946808225.1 of Silurus aristotelis. Classification (NCBI taxonomy): domain Eukaryota; kingdom Metazoa; phylum Chordata; class Actinopteri; order Siluriformes; family Siluridae; genus Silurus; species Silurus aristotelis. The sequence continues at coordinate 31,386,943 of NC_139579.1, forward strand.
TAGTGACGAGAAAACTGGCGTTCCTGAAGTTTTCTGGCTTTCCTGAAGTTTTCTAGCGTTCCTGAAGTTTTCTGGAGTTCCTGGTTCTCGGAGTATTGGTGTCAGCTGACCTGTTTACTGTTTATATAACTGTTTACTGTTTTACTGTTAAATAACAACTGTGTATGTCTTTTCTTTGTTTAAATGTACCGTGTTGTACGTGGAGACTCGAGGCAGCATGTGACGGCATGTGACGGCGTGTCGTGATTGTGTGATGATGAGCAGCGCAGCGTTGCAGTGCAGGGCTATGTGCTTGCGTCAGCCTCCATAAACAAACCTGAGGAAAAAGGCAGCACATTGTTTCATCTGCTGTAGTGAGAAGAGACTCACAGCATCTGACACACACAAACGCACACACACACACACACACACACACACACACACACACACAGCATCAGCACACACACAGCATAAACACACACAGCATCTGACACCCACAGCTGTTCTACTGGAGCATTAACACAGAACAGCACCCACACACACAAACACACGATCACACACATACACCCACATATACACACATATACACACATATACAGACACATCAGATTGTGTGCTCATGCTGGGTAATAAAACAAAAAGCAGATATGATTTGTGTTTGTGTGTGTGTGTGTGTGTGTGTGTGTGTGTGTGTGTGTGTGTGTGTGTGTGTGTGTGTGTGTGGGTGTGTGTGTGTGTGGGTGCGTGTGGGTGCATGCAAGAGTTTCCACATTTTGTTGTGCATGGCAAAACAAGCACACACACACACACACACACACACACACACACACACACACACACACACAATTGAATGCATTTAACTGGATTAACACACGCCACCAAATTCTCATGAGTCTCAGTGAACACAGAAAACAGCAGCAGTTATTTAACATGCAACTGTTCCATAAAAAATAAATTGTCTCAAAATATTTCAAATAAAAATACATTTACCAGAAATATAACAAGTTTATGTAATTAATGAGCATTGCATCAGTACAAAACTTTAAAACCGAGATCTTCCTGTGCTCCGGGTTCAAGCTGTGGTTTAGTCCATCACATGATCACGCCACAGAGTTTGAAGAAAAAAAAAAATGTTTTGACTTTATTTCAAGGATCTGGAATGAGTTCGTGTTTATAGCTAATAACTGCATTTGTAAGCAACTAGTTATTAGCTCAGTGGTTAAAGCTCTGGGTTAATGATTGGGGGTTCGAGCCCTGATATTGCCAAGCTACCTTTCTTGGGGCCCCTGAGCAAGGCCCTTACCCTTCAGTGATCCAGGGGTGCTGTATCATGGCTGAACCTGCGCTCTGACCACAGCTTCCTAACATTACTGGGACACTTATTTATCTCATTTATACATCTGAGCAGCTATGTTGGTTAAGGGACTAGATCAGGGGCCCAGGAGTGGCAGCCTGGTAGAGGCTGGGATTTGAACTCACAACCTTTAGAAAGTCCAATTCCTTAACCACTAGGGTTCCACCTCCCTATATACAAAAGAAGAATTTTACTGTGCAGTAATGTGACAAGTTTAAAGCACCTTTTTTATTTGCTTTGATTGATTTGGTCGCCATTACAATCTATTTACAAAGTCTTCATCGGTTGTTATCTTATTTTTGTGGTTAACTTAGTGGTAAAAGTTGGACTTCTGATCGGAAGGTTGTGAGTTCAAATCCCACGATTAAGCTGCCACTGCTGGGCCTTTGAGGAAGGCCCTTACCCCTTGCCTGTTTAGTTGTATAAATGAGATAATTGGTAGTCATTTTGGATAAGGGCATCTTCCAAATAATAATGGAATAAAGAAATAAAAGGTATTAATCACTTGTATTGTGAAAAAGTCATACACACTTTATACGTAGCTGCTCAATACACACTGTGTGAATGTGTAGGTTATAAGTATGCAGAGGTGTAAAGGAGCCTGAAAATCCTACTTACGTAAAAGTATTACATTACTGTAAAACGTACTCCATTACCAGGTAAATCATCAGTTCAAATATGACTTGAGTAAAAGTCTTTGAGTATCTGATTTGAACAGTAATTGAGTATTTGACTCGAATTGAACTC
>NC_139579.1:31396522-31431706 GCF_946808225.1 Silurus aristotelis
ACACACACACACACACACGTATCACTGTAGTTTCAGGGACTGAGTCATCTAAATATGACTCTGTGTGTATTTCTAACAGGATGTAGGTTTTCTTCTCAGGATTTTGCTCCTTTGCTTATCTTTTCCAGACCTGGAGATCGGATCATACTTGCAGACAACTCAAACGAAGATTGGTGGAAGGTGAATGCTGAAGTGTTTTTCCATGACACATGGTTTGGAATGAGATCTATTATATCTTCATCATTTGACACAGATGTTTGTGTTTTTGTTTGACATGGATTTAGGGCATGATCGAGGACAGAATAGGTTTTTTCCCAGCATCCTATGCTCACTTGGTGAGGGAAGGCGATCGGGTGTTCAGGTGTTACCGTACGTTTATCGGCTGTAAGGAGCAGGGACAGATCACCATAAAGGAGGGACAGGTGAGTCCTCTGTCCAATAATACACACTTTATGGACAAAAGTTTGTGGTATGTGGTTTGATTGGTATGTGCTTCTTTTTGAACATCCCATTCCACACTGGGTCTCTATTTGCTCTTATAATAAGCTCTATTCTTCTGAGAAGATGTTCCACTAGATTTTGTGGAGATTTGTGGAGATTCATTCAGTATTTTTGTTTTATCTCATTATTCTGATTTATCTCATTAATTTAAGATATTATCTCATTTTGACATAAAATACACCACAATCTATCAATAAAACAAACAAATAGTTTATTCAATATAATTTACAAACTTATCCCATATGTTTTTTTCCAGATCTTCAGCAAGTCAGATGTTACTTAGCCTAGTGCAATTTATATGTCTAACGTTCGGTCATTTACCTGAATTATTGACAGTATTGAAAGTAAAATAATGAGATAATATCTTAAAATGCTAAATCAAAAGTGGTAGATAATATATAAAAATAACTTAATAAGTTAAAGTATCATGATACATCAATAAATTACTAGGTCAAAATGATGAGATAATAAAAAAAACGTAAAAATTAATGAGATAATATAAAAAACTAAACATTAATGAGATAATACTGTGAATTAATGAGATAGTAGTACATTAAATTAAATTGTAATTAAAATAATAATTGAAATAATATGATGGTAATAAGAAATTAATAAAAAATGGAATATAATAAGATAACTTGAAAAAAATTGTTGTACAGTTAAAATGATGAGATAATATGAAGTAAATATCAGACAATTTTTAGATTTTAGAATTATGAGAGTTACCAAATAAACAGGAGATGAAATAGCAAGATCATATTTTAAAATGAGAAATTACTCATTCAAAATTACAATTCATAAGTCAAAATCATGAGATAATATCCTGAGATAATGAGTTAGTAAACTAGAATCATGAGATAATGTCCTGAGATAATGATTAAGTAAGCTAGACTTATGAGATAATATCCTGAGATAATGAGTTAGTAAACTAGTCTTATGAGATAATATCCTGAGATAATGAGTTAGTAAGCTAGAACCATGAGATAATACATTATATTGAAATAATGAGTAAGTCAGAATAATGACATAATATCCTGAAGTAATAAGTTAGTTAGCAAGAATCTTGAGATGATATCTTGAAAAAATTAATAAGAATCATGAGGGCCTTGCGCAAGGGCCCAACAGTGGCAGCTTGGTGTTGTTAGGACCTGAACTTATGACCTTCCAATCACAAGTCCGATGTCCAATGATTGAATTGGAATGATTCTTCTAAACAGAGGGGATGCTGTTTATTGTCCATTTCAGATTTGTGTAAGCGCTGAGGACGAGAGAAACGGCTTCATCCAAGTCGCCAGTGGAAAGAAACAAGGCTTCGTCCCCTGCGACGTTCTGGAGGACATCTGAAAAAATCAGAAAGAGAAAGTAAGAGATGAGCAGGACAGGAAAGAAGACGCTCTTTCAGGAAACATGAAGCTGAGCCTTTCCAGTTGGGATCTTCAGGGTTTCTTCTTCATCTCTGGACAGGACGTGGATGAATGTAGAGACTTCACAGAATCACTTTCTTGGGATTAAGAGATTTCAAATGTAATAGTTCGAAGGAAACGATTACACAATGCACCAAGGCTAACCTAAAGAAAACGTGCTCAAAACTAAGTACACCCTGGAGTCGAAAAGATCAGACAACCAGATCATTAAATGCTGTTTGTGTGATACATTTATTTTGAACCATTTCTCTCTATTTTTTATTTTATGTGCTATTAAAATGAGCAAAAAACGCAAAAACACTCGTGACTGATCGATCTGCCTGACAGGACGCATCGGGCGTAACACAGATTTGTCAAGTGGGTTTTTCAAAAAACGAGGACTTGACGGCGAACAAAGACAAAAAAAACTTCATTCTCAACAACAAAAGACACAAAACATCATTTTTTGACAGAAAACCCTCAAAAAATGTCTCCGGGGGATTTCGAAATGACGCTTGTGATGGAGGAGTTCTGTGCTCTGCACTGCCTTTAATCCGTTTGAATAGTAATTGTAGATCATGCTAATAATAATGATTATAATAATAATAAAAATAATAATAATAAATGACTTTCAGATTAGAAACCAAAATCAGCCCATTATTTATTATGCTTTATTTAAAAAATTATATATTTTTTTTTAAATGAGTGTTGCTCCAACTATTACTCATACAACTTTATATACAATATGTAATCGTTTTACTAATTTTCATAATTAATGCTTCTTCTAGGACATAAATCTGCAAAAAAAAAAAATGTACACAAGGAATATTTTAGCCAAAGGTGTGTGTGTGTGTGTGTGTGTGTGTGTGTGTGTGTGTGTGTGTGTGTGTGTGTGTGTGTGTGTATTTAAGCAACTATTTTATTATATGTTCTCAGAGGACAATACTATAGAAATAAAACCTGGATATATTTTAGCCAATGTGTAGTTTGTAGCAGTCCAGATTTACTGTCCTCTAGAAAATAACTCAACTCACAGTCTTTGTCTTAATAACTGGCAACAAAAGTAAGTACACCCTCAGCGAACGTGTAAAAACTGTGACCAAAGTGTCCGTGTTGTGTGTGGAGCACATCGTTATCCAGCACTGCTTTAATCCTCCTGGGTGTGGAATTCACCAGAGGTGCACAGGTTGTTGCTGGGATCCTCTTCCACTCCTCTATAATCATAGAGCTGCTGGATGTTCCACACATGACGCTTCTCCACCTCAACTTGAGGCCCACAGGTGCTTAATAGGGTTCATGGATGGAGACATTCTTGACCACTCCATCACCTGTAGCTTCCTCTTGGCGGTGTGTTTAGAGTTATTATTATTTTGGTTTCTAAAGAAAGGGCTTCATGTTCTGCATCAGAATTTCATAGTACATATTGGAATCCACGTTTCCCTCGATGAACCACAGTTTCCCAGTACCAGCAGCACGTATGCAGCCCCAGACCATGATGCTGCCACCACCATGCTTGACTGTAGGCAAGACACAATTTTCTTGGTACCCCTTTCTTGGTTGCCACACATGCTGGACACCACCTGAGAGTATCTTAGTCTCAATAGACCACAGGACATAGTTCCAGTAAATAATGCTCTTGGATAGCTCGTCTTCAGCAGACGGTTTGAAGGCTTTCTTGTGAGCAGCTTCAGAAGAGGCTTCTTCTATACAAGCTGACTAATCTAAAATATGTCCAAGTTTCATTTCTATAGTATTGTCTCTTGGGAAGACATAATAAAATGGTTGCTGAAATGTGAGGGGTGCATTTACTTTCGTAAGATACTATATCATATATATAGATCAGGTTTGTTGTCCATTTTTATTACACATTTAAACAAATCAGACTTATTTTATATGAAATGTTCTCCTGTAAAAAGCATTCCACTTCATCATCTTCATGAAATTTTTCCTTCGGTACCCCAGTGCACAAAGCCAGCTCCATGAAGATATGCTTTACATGGCTTGGAGTGGAAGATCTCCTGTTATAGGGCTCTTAAACCTATTGAACATGATGAACGTGAACGCTGACTGCAGCCCAGGCCTCCTCACCTCACCAACATCAGTACCTGACTTCACTTAATACCCTTGTGGCTGACTGAATTTCCACATCTCCACATAATGTTGTGGAACATCTTCCTAGAAGAGTAGAGGTCATTTAAATAGCAAAGGGCGACTAAATGTGGATTGTTCGAAAAGAAGCACATACCAATATTATAGTCAGGTGTCCACAAACATTTGGCTCTATAGTGTAAATATTACAAGTATAGTATAATACAGTATTATCTGGCAACCTGCTTGATGAAATGTAGTGCAGTACGGAGTTGCATTGTGAGTTTACTCAGTGGCCAATCAAATTGTATTTCTGCCCATGATGCTGTTTAACTCCGCCCACAAATCAATATGTTTGTACAGGAAAACCTGGTTGAATTTTCTGGTTTACACCAAACATATAATACTATTAGAGAGAAATCAGTTCAGAAAATAAGGATTGGGGAGTTGTGGAATTGATAATGTTTGATAATTCGCATGAAACCCAAAGACCGTGAAATAAAATGAGGAGTAATAAAGCAAACTAACACCTGAACATTCGCTAGAAATTGAGCCATGACACGTGTATTTACCTGCATTTGTAGTCACCTAAGTGCTCGTGATGGGAGTTGTAGCCCTGAGCTGTATTGGCCACAACTATGACACGAATGCTAGCTAATTCCCACGCATGTAATCATGCTAACATCCAAACTGCACTGGGAGACACAGAGCATAAAAACCTCATGAGAACTCATTGCCCTGTGTGTAGTGGAAGCCGTGAATTTCACACGTTTATAGTGTTAGTGCAAGTTTCCGGGTGTGAAATGGCTAAATGGGAAACACTACAGTGTCATGCTACAGTGCTAACACAGGGAGACCCGGAGCTTGACGCTCACTCTGGTGATTACAGCGATGTAGCATGAAGACTAACACGATTCTCAATATGGAAAATGTAATCATACGCTTTCAGAAGGCAAACTAACACATGCTAATCTAATCCAGCTAATATTTGTGGAGATTAAAGTGAATGGAACGATACAGTGGAAGGCCATCAGGGTCAGCAAGGCCTCTTCCGCTTGCTTAAACTCTAACGGAATCACTGACTTACATTTTAATGTTTTTTTTACCATGAATACGTAAATTATTCTTTATTCCATAACGTTTCTCTAAGTGTAAATTTGGGTTAGTTTCTATCCATTCAGATTCGATTCATCACATTGATTAGACGGTCAGAGAGCGCACTAGTCAGAGCTCACAACCCACTTCTGTAGCAAACTGCACAATCTCAAATATATTCCTGTGGATATAATAGCTGTTGGTTCATTCCACAACGACTGAAGGAGGAGAAGAAACCGATTCATATACAAACCATATACAAAACAGTTTTTTTATTAACCATTTATACTTTACAGTAGAATTTGCACTAAAAGACACAATTTGCCTTTATTTCAAATCCCCAGGAAAAGTGGCTGCTTCTGTTAGAAATGATGTATGTTGGCAGTGCAGTTGTGGCTCCAGTGAAAGGAGACGTGTTGAATCGCTTTCATTGGGTTTCTTGCTTTAGTAATGACATTCATTCTCTTCTTATGAGATTCCTGTCTGTGATGCTGCGCTCCGTTATACTGGGTTTCTCTATAATATTGGTGGTTTCTACAGCCGTGGCTTCATAATGATGAAATTAAGAGTTGGATTGATTCAGGCAGGACACCACTGAAGGTCTGGGAATGAAATGTACCGTTCAACACTGCAATAATATGAATTTAAGATTTTTATGTTGTTCTAGTTCATCAATTTGACCACTAGAGGCCCAAAGTTGACTAATGCACCATCAAGACACCTTCAGTGTGAGCATACTTTTAACTCTCTTTCTCTTTTTCTGAATGTGTGTGTGTGTGTGTGTGTGTGTGTGTGTGTGTGTGTGTGTGTGTGTGTGTGTGTGTATGTGTGTGTGTGATACTTTCGGCTGAATTATTCCAGTGTACACCACTACTCCGCCGTTTTCTGATCATAAAGACGTAATCGACCTTTTCCTGTACATATTTGATGCATAAAATTAAAGTTTATTTATTGATCTCAGAGTGTCTCGTCTCCATCACTGTCAGCTCATTACCATAAACTCATTATCATCCAATCAATCGATCAATCAAAGTTTCAAACCCATCAAAAGACACTTGGTTTTTGAATGGCCTTGTTGTGTGTCATAGTTTGTGAATCGTATGTTAGAAATATGTATAGATTTTTTTCTAGGAAGTCCATGCTACTGATTGTCTATCAATCCACACACAATAACACACACACACACACACACACACACACACACACACACACACACACACACACACACACACACACACACACACACACACACACACATTACCTCTTAAGTGTGAACATTAGATTACAGCATGTGTTCAGATACTGCTTCAAATGTTATAGATGTAAATTTATACGGCTATTTGTGTGTGTGTGTGTGTGTGTGTGTGTGTGTGTGTGTGTGTGTGTGTGTGTGTGTGTGTGTTTTCTCATCGCTCTCAGGCACAGAGTGTGTGATGGGTCTCACAGAACAAATAATGAGTGTAAAGACCTCCTGCTACGCTGCACATCTGCCTAGCATTACACTTCACCGGTTTCATCTATCTCTTTATTGCTTAAACACACACACACACACACACACACACACACACACACACACACACACACACACACACACACACACACATTCTAGCACTGTATCATTTTCACACATCGCTGAGTTTAACATTCGGTGTGGATTCAGAATAGCTACCGTAGTGACGTTTCTTCTAAATACTCTGTTTATTCGATTTTGAACAGAATTAAAGCGAAATCTTCACAGGAGCTCAGACTCTTTAGTGCACACAACATATACAGTCCCTGACAAACGTCTTGTCGCTTGTCTATTTTGTAGAAACACCTGCTATTAACCTGACTTTTAATTAATCAAATTGGTGTTAGAAATAGCTCATATGAAAAGCTAAAACCATCCCAAATGATGTTTAATGCACTGAAATACATTAGTTGTTTCACTGAAAAAAGATTTATCATTTAATCAAGACAGAAAGGTCAAATTTTGGCAAGACAAAAGTTTTGTCGCCTATACAAACAACAAATTTACTGCAAATACAAAAATATGTCTGCAAATTAAGTAGTGGTGCTGTGAGATCCAAATTTAATATCTTGTATGACTTCCATTAGCTTGAAGGACTGCATCCATGCGGTTAGGCAACGATTCATACAATTTATTGATGAAGTCATCAGGAATAGCAAAGAAAGCATTCTTGCATGCCTCCCAGAGTTCATCAATATTCTTTGGTTTCGTCTTCTATGCTTCCTCTTTCATCCTACCCCACATATGCTCAATGATGTTGGTGTCTGGTGACTGGGCTGGCCAATCCTGGAGCATCTTGATCTTTTTCGCCTTGAGGAACTTTGATGTGGAGATGGAAGTATGTGATGGAGCACCATCCTGCTGCAGAATTTGGCCTCTTTTATGGTTGGGAATATAAGAGGTAGCTAAGCTTTATTGGTATTTTAGACTATTGATGTTGCCTTTCACCCTGCAGATCTCTCGCACACCCCCATACTGGATGTAACCCCAGACCATGATTTTTCTGCCACCAAACTTCACTGTTTTCTGGGTGAATCTCGGATCCATGCGGGCCCAGTAGGTCTCCTGCAATATTTGTGACTGTGGTGTAATTCAACAGAAGATTCTACTGAAAAATTGTCAAAAACGTCTACAGTCTCTTCAAATCTTTTTTTTATCCTCTGTACTTGATGCTGAGACACATTGAAGGTGTCTGCCACATCAGCAGTGGATCTGGTCTTCAGCCTCTTAATAATCAAAACTTTAGTCTCAGGGTGAATCTTAGGCATGTTTGCAGAGGTCTAGTTGCAGTTGATGTGAAGGTCTAGTGTACTGGGGTTCTTTTTATAATATACTGGGGTTCTGTGAATATTAGTATACTTTTTGACAGTTTCGTTTTGCACTGAAACATTATTACAAAAGCTGTTGGGATTAAACAACGTTATGGAACGACGTTTTGTGTAGTACGTGAAAAAGTGATTGGTACGTGCTTCTTCTTGAATGTCTCATTCCACATTCCGTCCCCATTTACTGTTATAATAACCTCCACTCTTCTAGGAAGATGTTCCACTTGATTGTTTTGTGTGTGCTTGTGGAGATTCATTGAGCTAAAGGGTGGTAGTAAAGTCAGGTACTGATGTAGGTGAGCGTTCACGTTCATTCCGAAGGTCTTCCATAGGATTGAGGTCAGAGCTCTAGAAGAGGAGAACTTCTACTCCACGTCACCACTTCAAAGCCACATACAATTGTGTGCCTCCAACTTTGTGGTAACAGTTCGGGGAAGAAGCACAAGACTGGAGAAGTCAGGTGTCCCAATACTTTTGTATGTAATGTACATGCACGAGTATCTGACTGTACTTTGTGTACTGTAGATTTTCTGTGCGTTTTTTTCTAGTGGCGGGCCGTGCATTTGGTACCTGGGCCTTCAGTGGGGTCGTACCAGACTTAATCCACCTCTTAATACCACCACTATCATGTCACAATAATAGAAACCATCAATACAATACAAAAACGTAATAAAACAACACGTGCATTACAGAGAGAGAGACATTTCACATATGGAGGTGAAAACCGACTCCGAACCTCTACACTACAACCACAACTGTGCCACCTACAATATCTGGAGCAGTTCAGAATCAACATCTGTCTAATAACATGACAAAAACATTAAAATGTAAATCTAATCCAACCTAATTACCAGAGATGCAGACTCATAATGTGCAGCGCCCCCCAGAGGCTGTAATCCAGTGGTACCGCTCGTATTCATTGGTCTGGAAGTGGTGAACAAACCCTTTCCCGGGCTGAGACACGCTAGCTAGCTTCAGGGTGGCCGACCTCCTCACCAGGAAAAATGTATTTTTAAGTATGTCCGAGATTGAATTAATGTCCCTTCTTCCGTAGATTGGCTGTAACAGTTTTCCTCTGACCAACCAATCGGAGGACGGAAAATTGCTGACGCTATTCTGGGCCAGCGAGCTGCCCTGTGAGGAAAAACCGGAAATCTGATTGGTTAAAGAAACAACGATATTGCTAATAGAGACAAAGGTAAAAAGGCCATCAGTACTGATTCTGAAGGTTCTGGGCAGATTAGATTGACATGGCAGCACATAGAGGCTGAAATCTGTTAGGACAAAAAAATCTACCATCCACATAAACGTACTGGAAGCAGTGCAGCCGAGAGAAACGCTACGAAATGAAGAGAATAAACTGCTGGGAATAAATGTATACGATTTCATGGATAAATATTAAAATTTAGGTTGTAAATGTAGATCAGTGCTTCTGATAGTGTTTAGGTCAGCAGAGAAGGATTTGCTGGCCCTGACCGCTACTACTGTATTTTTCAAAAAAGGTGTTGTTATTTTTTGTGGTAAATTGTAACACTATCCAGAGTGCAACAGTCATCACTAAAACTGCAAGAACTCAGCATTTGTTGTTGGTTTAACAGTGAAAGCAAAAAATTACCTCAGGTTTCCTTAAAATTAACTATGAGTACCAATATATAAATACCCTCGGAACACAGACATAAATACAAGGCAGGCAGCGGGAAAGAGAACAGAAGATGACGGCTGTTTTTCAGTTTGGAGTTTTGCTTCTGCTTTTAGGTAACTGCTTTTTTTTTTTTTCAATGTTTTAAAAAATAATAATTTATACAATGTTTTAAAAACAAGATTGAAAGAAGTTAAAAATGTCTCTACATTTAGTCTCATTTTATAATATACTCCTCTTCTGGGAAGATGTTCCACTGGATCTGGTGGAGATTTGGAGTGTGTGAGATTCTTTCAGTCACAAAGCTGGTAGTAAAGTATTGATGTAGGTGAGGGTGAGGAGGCCTGGGGGTGCGGTCAGCGTTCACATTCAACCCAATGGTGTTCAATAGGGTTGAGAGCTCTATAGCAGGATGATTTGTGATTTGTGAACAGGGGCATGCTGGAACAGGTTTGGGTCTCCTAGTTTAAGTGAAGGGGAAAATTTCATACAACAGCATCCAATACTATAGTGTGCCTTTAAATTTGTGGTAACAGTTTGAGAAAGATGCACATCTTTTTCCCAAAACAGCTTAAATTTTATTAAACGTCAGCACTAAAATTATTGGCACCTTTGCACGACACGAGGCAGTGCCATTGCTTTTACAAAAATCACAGTAATTCATTTCTGTGCAAAAGTTAGCAGCCATTTCAATACATATTTATTTGTAAAGCGCTTTTAACAATGCACATCGTTTCAAAGCAGCTTTACAGAGATATAGTGGTAATAAAAGCATGTCGAAGTTTGCTCCTAATGAGCGAACCAGCGTGGACTGTAGTGAGGAAAAACTCCAGAGATGCCGTGAGGAAGAAACCTTGAGAGGAACCAGACTCAAAAGGGGAACCCATCCTCATCCTCAGCTCATCTTTCATTATAGTTCCATCATTGTTGAGGTGTGTAGGAGATGTAAATGCAGCCTGTAGTCCTGAGTCAGTGTAGCAGACTCTCAATAACTACAGTCCAAATCCATTCTAAGTTCCTGAATCTCATCTCCTTCCAGTGCAGATCGTGTTCTGGTACTGGAGTTCACTCTTCCAGTTCCAGGCAAAATGGCATTTTCAAGATGTTAGGAGTGTGCAAGGGTGTGTTTGTGATAAAGTATGTCAACGTGTGTGTGAGTGTGCACCATGAATAACACAATTGGTATGGGCAAAAGTATAGACACCCCTAAATAATATTTCAAATCAATACAAATTGTCAAAGGTCTGACACTGGAGACTCCTTCCATAATCGTTCTTCATAAATCGCTCTTCACAGAAGCTAAAAAAAAAATATTCTTCGGATTTAATTATTTTTTTATAATTAATAGGATGTGTGCAGTGTCAGGGGCAGATCTTCAACGACAACAGCCTCGTGATTGAAACCTATGGACGCGACGTGCAGGTACGCAGAAAGTTCGCTACTCCGTTTAGTGGATCATTGGATCATTGAATAAACGATATGATGATACATTTCTGTCGTTTCTCTCTTCCGTGCAGAAAATAAACGGTCCCTTGTTGGGCTGTGATATATGCAAGAAGGTTTTGCAAAAGATCTTCACTTCTATTGGAAAACAACTCTCAAAGGTCAGAACACACTTTAACCAGGTTGTTTTGTGTCCTCATTCTGTCACTGGATGTAATTTTTTTTTATTATTGAACAAATTTTAGCATCTTGAACGCGATCTTTTGTTGGTCTCGTGTCTCGTTTACACATTAAGTGTTAGTTAAGTGTTTCTGACCACACAGACAAACCCATTAGTGGTACAATGATTGGAATACAACATTTTTATATCATAGTTTTTTGATGGGGAAAAAAAAAGGAATTTTGAATTTTTCTTAGATTTTTTACCTCTAAATTAGAATACACTGCATGAACAGAAGTTTGTGGACACCTGACATTTGTGGACATCCCATTTCACATGGAGTCTCCATTTGCTCTTATATAAACCTCCACTCTTCTAGGAAGATGTTCCACTAGATTTAATGGAGATTTGTGGAGATACAAGGAATTTTAGTAAAGTCAGGTACTGATTGACTAGTTGAGAAGGTGAGGAGGTTCCTGGGGTGCAGTCAGCATTCACATTCATTCCAAAGGTGTTCAATAGGGTTTGGGGCAAATTTTCTGCTACAGTATTCGAAGATTTCCTGAGTGCTCTCAACTTTGTGGGGACAGTTTGGCAAAGGAGCACATATGGCTGGAAAAGTCTGGTGTCCCAATACTTTTGACTGTAATGCACACATACGAGTATCTGACTCTACTTTTCCTTGTAGGACAGCATCGACACGGCTCTCAACAAAGTGTGCCAAAAATGGAAAGCGATGAAAGTGCTCTGCGAGAAGTTCATCAAGAAATACAAAGGCGAACTGGTTCGCGTGATCACGTCTGCGAAAAACGCACCTGCAGCCTGCAAACAACTCCACCTGTGCAAAAAAACATCAATTTATTCCCCATGAAATTTTTTTTTTTTTTAAATGTCCACACACTTAATGTTTCACCAATGTAAAGGTGAGAAAAAAATACTGTAAAATCTTCAATAAATGTAAATTCTTTAAATATCTCGACTGAGCTGCCAAATCTAAACTTTAATTAATCTATAAATAAAGATGTATTCATTGTTATCAGCTGTAACAACTGATGATACTGATTTCATAAATGTTAAAAAAATAAAGAAATAAATGTTGAGGTTCCGTGCATTTCGCAAAAAAATTGAATAAAGTAATTTATTTAGCAAAATGTTTCAGCTGTTGTTTTATCTTTTTTTTTTTTTTTTTTTATTTATTCGAAATATTAATTCTTAAATATTGAAATTTATTGCTCAGCTGTAGTATATATACAGTGAGGAAAATAAGTATTTAAACACCCTGCTATTTTGCAAGTTCTCCCACTTAGAAATCATGGAGGGGTCTGAAATTGTCATCATAGGTGCATGTCCACTGTGAGAGACATAATCTAAAAAAAATAATCCAGAAATCACAATATATGATTTTTAACTATTTATTTGTATGATACAGCTGCAAATAAGTATTTGAACACCTGAGAAAGTCAATGTTAATATTTGGTACAGTAGCATTTGTTTGAGGTCAAACGTTTCCTGTAGTTTTTCACCAGGTTTGCACACACTGCAGGAGGGATTTTGGCCCACTCCTCCACACAGATCTTCTCTAAATCAGTCAGGTTTCTGGCCTGTCGCTGAGAAACACGGAGGTTGAGCTCCCTCCAAAGATTCTCTATTGGGTTTAGGTCTGGAGACTGGCTAGGCCACGCCAGAACCTTGATATGCTTCTTACAGAGCCACTCCTTGGTTATCCTGGCTGTGTGCTTCGGGTCATTGTCATGTTGGAAGACCCAGCCTCGACCCATCTTCAATGCTCTAACTGAGGAAAGGAGGTTGTTCCCCCAAAATCTCGCAATACATGGCCCTGGTCATCCTCTCCTAAATACAGTGCAGTCCTGTCCCATGTGCAGAAAAACACCCCCAAAGCATTATGCTACCACCACCATGCTTTACAGTAGGGATGGTGTTCTTGGGATGGTACTCATCATTCTTCTTCCTCCAAACACGTTTAGTGAAATTATGACCCAAAAGTTCTATTTTGGTCTTATCTGACTACATGACTTTCTCCCATGACTCCTCTGGATCATCCAAATGGTCATTGGCAAACTTAAGACTTGCCTGGACATGTGCTGGTTTAAGCAGGGGAACCTTCCGTGCCATGCATGATTTCACACCATGACGTCTTAGTGTATTACCAACAGTAACCTTGGAAACGGTGGTCCCAGCTCTATTCAGATCTTTGACCAGCTCCTCCCATCTAGTTCTGGGTTGATTTCTCACCTTCCTTAGGATCATTGAGACCCCACGAGGTGAGATCTTGCATGGAGCCCCAGTCCGAGGGAGATTGACAGTCATGTTTAGCTTCTTCCATTTTCTAATGATTGCTCCAACAGTGGACCTTTTTTCACCAAGCTGCTTGGCAATTTCCCCGTAGCCCTTTCCAGCCTTGTGGAGGTGGACAATTTTGTCTCTAGTGTCTTTGGACAGCTCTTTGGTCTTGGCCATGTTAGTAGTTGGATTCTTACTGATTGTATGGGGTGGACAGGTGTCTCTATGCAGCTAACGACCTCAAACAGGTGCATCTAATTTAGGATAATAAATGTAGTGGAGGTGGACATTTTAAAGGCACTAACAGGTCTTTGAGGGTCAGAATTCTAGCTGATAGACAGGTGTTCAAATACTTATTTGCAGCTGTATCATACAAATAAATAGTTTAAAAATCATACATTGTGATTTCTGGATTTTTTTTTTAGATTATGTCTCTCACAGTGGACATGCACCTACGATGACAATTTCAGACCCCTCCATGATTTCTAAGTGGGAGAACTTGCAAAATAGCAGGGTGTTCAAATACTTATTTTCCTCACTGTATATACATATATATACTACAGCTGATATATACATTTATGTTATGCTATGTTTGTTATATATTTATGTATTTTAATATACATAAATTACATAAATATACAATAAATGTGTATATATATATATAAATGTATTGTATATTTATGTAATTTATGTATATTAAAATGCATTGTATGGCAAAACATTTGTAGACGTCTGATCATAAAACTGGTATGTGTGTCTTTCTGAATTCCACATTTGCTGATATAATCAGCTCCACTCTTACTGGGAAGATGTTTCACTAGATGTTGTGGATATTTCGAGGAGGTTCCTGGGGTGCATTCAATGTTAAAATTCATTCATTAATGTTTAGAGATCTATCACAGGAGATCCACTCAATGCTGGAACAGGTTTGGGTCCCCTAATTCAATTAAAGGGAAGATTTTACAAGGAAGAAGCACATATGTCTGGGAAAGTCAGGTGTCCTGATACTTTTGTATTTACAGTGTATAAATAAAGTCTTTCAGTAACTTCAGAGACTTAAGACTTCATGTAAACTGTAAGCAGATTCAGTTTAGATTCAGCAATTAAGCATAATAGCCGAATAGAGTCAATGTTCAAGGAAAAACTCCATGGGATGGCATGAGGAAGAAACCTTGAGGAACGAGAAACCAGGCTCAAAAGGGGAACCTCATCCTTATCCTCAACACCGAATGTTCCATCATTGTTGAGGTGTTCATTGCTAGACGCCTAAACGCAGAACTGTTCATTCAATCCTGACCACAATGTAGCAGAATGTTGATATTCATTACAATCTAAATCCACCCTCAAAGTTCTTGAGTTGCTCAGGAACTTCATGGATCTTTAGGCTGTGGAGGTGAAACCATCTTTAGCTGCACAAAGTGTAATTGAAGAGAACTCCATTCAGATCTGACGAGAAGAAAAGCACAGGAACACTGGTCACAGTATAGTGGTGGCAGGGAGAGAACGTTTGTGTATTTGTGACTTTTTTGTTTATTATTTAAAGCAAAAAAACTTTTTTTTTTGTTTTGTTTTTTTAGAATATATTTTTGGCATCATGGCACCTGTTAGTGTGTGGATTTATATATTATGCCGCAGGTGAACATTTTGTCTTCAAAGTTGATGTTAGAAGCAGGAAAAATGGGTGTAAGGATTTGAGCGACAAATTGTGGCGTCTAGACGTCTGGGTCAGAGCATCTCCAAAACTGCAGCTCTTGTGAGATGTTCCTGGTCTGCAGTGCTCAGTATCTATCAAAAGTGCTCCAAGGAAGGAACAGTGGTGAACCGGCGACAGGGTCGTGGGGGGGCGAGGCTCATTGATGCATGTGAGGAGCAAAGGCTGGTCCGTGTGGTCCGATCCAACAGACGAGCTCCTGTAGCTCAAACTGCTGAAGAAGTTCATGTTAATAGTGTTTCAGCAGTGGACCAACGGGTGGTCATAATGGTGTGTCAAAAATGTATATTTTACTGAAATCTTGTAATAGTGGTTTATACATAAAGAGTTGAACGTCCTTGTGCACATTTGATTCTTGAGATTGCAGGATTTTTTTTTGCAGTTATTGTTTTCAGTCAAGAATTTCAAGCGTCGTGTTTTCAGACACATCCACGTGGTTCTTGTCATTTATCTACGTCACATTGAGGAACAGTGTAACTTCTGTGAGACTCAGGGGAGAAAGAGAGAGATAAAGAGAAAAAGGGAGAGAGCGAGAGAGAGAGAGAGAGAGAGAGAGAGAGAGAGAGAGAGAGAGAGAGAGAGAGAGAGAGAGAAAGAGAGAGAGAGGAGCATAATGAACATGCCAAATCGTCTTTCACTTTGTCTCGGATTTCTTCTGGTGTTCACAGGTGAGAGTTTGATATCGATATTTAATAGTTCCATTTGTCAGGCAATTTTTTGGGGAGGAAATAGATCAGGGTGGGTGAAGATTTTCTTACAACAGCAGCAGAACTGTAGTGCTTTATTCCACATATACAATTCTTACCATTTTAGCTTCATTAAATAATAATTCACAATTGATAGTTAAACATTACTTACATTACAGCAGCTAATCTGTATGAGCAAAGGTTTATGGACACCTGACCATGCGCTTTTTGAACGTCCTATTCCACATTTAGTCCCCGTTTGCTCTTATAATATCCTTCACACTTCTGGGAAGATGTTCCACTAGATTAGTAAAGTCAGGTACTGATATGGAAGAAGTGAGGAGGGTGTGTTCCTGGGGGTGTGGTCAGGGTTCACATTCATTAATTCTTAAAAGGTACTCAAAAGAGTTCATAGGTCTACAGGAGATCTTCCACACATTTCCAACTCATGTAAAGCATATCTTTATAGAGCTAACTTTGCTAACATGCACGGGGGTATTGTCATGCTGGAACAGGTTTCGGGTCTCCAAGATCGACTTAATTAAAAATTTTCATTAAGTGCCTCCAAATTCGTGGTATCAGTTTGGGAAGGAAGTACAGAAAGGAAGTCGGGTGTCCAAATACTTTTGGCGGTACACTGTAGAAACAGGTAGTTATCGAACTTGTGCGTCTTTTGAAATAAATAAAAGGCCTCGACAGGTGCGGCGTCCACGATTCAGCACGATATCATAATGTAGCACATAATAATACGTTTACATTTACAGTAATTCTGAAGTGTGAGAGCCGTCGTCATGAGAATCGAGAACGGATGGAGACGTTAACGCTGCCTGAACTCGGAACCACCACACATCCCACCGGAAATTACTCCCGGGTACATTTTATAACACTCCACTCTTCCACTCTACACATGCTACAATTCAAAAAGTGAATGTTGTGTACATGTGACTGGACTGATATTAAAGACTATATGGACAATAGTATCAGAACACCTCAGTTTTCCAACCGTATGTGCTTCTTCCTCAAACTGTTACCAAAACGCTGTACACACGATCGTATCGGACGTCTTTGGATGCATGAAATTTTTCCTTCACTCCCTGTGCGCAAAACAAACTCCATGAAGATATGCTTCAGATGGTTTGGAGTTGAAGATCTCCTGAACCTTGGAACCTCCTCACCTTATTTACATGAGTACCTGACTTTATTACGAATCTCCACAAAATCTAGTGGAACATCTTCCCAGAAGAGTGGAGGTCATTATAACAGGACATGAAGACTCAAAAAGAGGCACATACCAATCATGTAATCAGGTGTCCACAAACTTTTGTGTCCATGTATAGTTTTTTTATTCAGGTAGAAATATGAAAAAATGATATATATATATTCTAGTTCAAATAAAGGGAAAATTTCCAGCTTTGTGGTAACAGTTTGGGAAAGATGCACATGTGGAAATCAGGTGTCCCAATACTTCTGGTATATCGTGTATAAATGGAATAAATAAGAGTTGGAGGATAGAATAAAAAATTTAAATGAACAAAATTTTATTGGAATAAAATAAAAATAATTTGAAGTAAAAATTTCCTTCTTATTTTTTGTTTTTGGGTTTTTTCTCCACAGAACGGAAAAGTCAAAATTCCCGGATCTTGTTTTCTGTGCAAAACTATTATTAAGGGTCTGTTCAACTACGTTAGTAAACGATATTCACAGGTAATTAAAAAACTCTTTCAAACGTTATTTTGTGCGTGCGTGTGTGTGTGTGTGTGTGTGTGTGTGTGTGTGCGTGTGTGTGTGTGTGTGTGTGTGTGTGTGTGTGTGTGAGTGTGTACTCAAATATATTCCTGCAACTTGTAAAAATCTCATAAAACTCATAACAACTCATAAAAAAGTTGTTGTTTTTTTTCTCCAGGAAACGGGCAAGCTGTGTTACAAGTTTTTACCCAAGTACCAGAACATTTGCCTCACTCAAGCTTGGAAACTTAAACCCTTTATAATGAAAAGGCTTTTCCCAGCTTCTGCACCGGAGATGTGTGCAAAGTACCGGGCGTGTAGATATTGAGATAAATAATTTTTTTCATATTTATGATGAATGTAAGCAAATAAAAAATCTTTCATTTCAGTTCATTCATTTTTTTTTTGCTGTAAACTTTTGCGTTTGACTGAGAAAAGTTTAATTATTATATATTATTATTTTATTATCCTATTAACCTAATAATGCTTAAACATTTATGCCGATTTCTTTTTGTTTATTTATTTATTTTTAGCAAAACAAAATCAATATAAATATTCAGTATGTTAAAAATATATCAGAATAAAATAATAAAAAATTAAAAAAACAAAAAACAATAATATTCAATGGAAAAAATGTTAAAACAATCAACAACATTAAAACAATATAAAATATTTTTCAAACATCAATGATATAAAAAAAGTAGAAACTTTTGTAATAAAACTAATCATTTAAAATGTGTTAAAAAAAAGAAACGTGTACATTTTCAGTCATTAGTTCCGTTTTTTTTTTTGTAGTTGTTTATTTTATTTTTTTTGCATTTTTCATCTGAACCATGCAACCATAGAGATATGTAAAATATTTCCAAAATATAAAATGTTTGATATAAAGTGATGAGATAAATAATGGCTTGTGTTTTGTATAGTAAAATTTTCTCAATACAGTCTGTCATTTCCCTCTATAATATTGGTGTAAAATCTCAATTTTGTAAATGTTTTGAAAAAGTTGCTATTAATAAAATTGACTTTCGGAAATGAACTGAAACATACAAACACAGTATTTATTGAATTTGATTGAGCATTTTATGATAAATAGATTTTTTTGATGTTTTTTTTGTTGCTATTTTATACTGCAATGGTTTCTTTTTTGAGGGGAATAAACTTTTGTTTTTGATTATTTAAATCAAATTATTATATAATGTTTGATTATTTATTTATTTATTTATTTATTTATTTATTTCTATTTAGTTGTGCAGTATTTTCCACTAAAACACTGATTATAAAAACACTAGCACCTTAAGAAAAAATAAAGCAACAAACGTTTACTTTATTTGTTTGCCAAATTTTTTAACTGAGCAAACAAAAAAGCCCAATTAAAAAATACTGGATTTTATAATTTACCACTTATAGGGCAAACAATTCAACCAACAGTGGTTAACCCCCTTTTTGTGCATTAAAACAAATGCATCATATATATATATATATATATATATATATATATATATATATATATATATATATATATATATATATATATATATATATTTATATATATACACACACACAAGAAAATTATTTCTGTTTAAAAAAAAACAGTACATTTATATATATATTTATATACATACACACACATACACATACACATACACACACACACACAAATATATAAACTGGCCTGTGGTGTACTATATGTTGAAGACACCCCCCCCCCCCCCCCCCCCCGGTTTAAACTCCAGTCACCCCAAATTAATCGTAAACTCACTGTGTGGTGTTTCACATGTTCCTCTTTCACAAGTCTGTGTGGGTTTTCCCTCAACCTCGTTAAAACATGCTGATAAATTGACTGTCTTGAGGAAGGGTGTGTGTGTGTGTGTGTGTGTGTGTGTGTGTGTGTGTGTGTGTGTGTGTGTGTACACTTTGCGTAGAACTTGATATTCCCACCCCGCTGTCAGAAGTACAGCCACGAAACATCAACATCAGCAGATCTGACGTTTGGCGAGTGGTTTAACGTCTCTGCAGGTTAGCCTTCGTGGTTATTCTAAACCAGATCAGCACATTTACACAAGTCTACAAACCGAAAAAAAACAAAACATAAATAAATTACACATTCAATCAGAAGAGGATTTAAAAAATGCAGGTGGTGTTCCATGTGGTGCTTCTTTTGCTCTGCTCAGGTAATAAAACCTTTTTATTCCCATTTTCATTGCTCTCTAAATAACTTTACAGTGGTACTTAAGTATATGTAAATACCATACATTATCATTGGAATTATAAATAAATAAAAGTGCTAATCAAATGTTTAAATACTGCATGACTGAAAAAAGGGTATTAGTAAAGGCAGGTACTCTTTCTGTATATTCATAAGATATTCATATTAAAGTTTAGTGAAGGAAAAGCATCTTGAAATTAAAATACTCTGTAAATAACATATAGAAATAATTATTCTATTCATACTTTTAAAAAAAGATGTATGTAAGTAAAGTAACAAGGCAAAAAACATCTTACTGTCTGAGTGAGATTGAAAAATGAAATTGATCTGAAGCTAAAATTGGAAATGCCATTCACCAGCTACTGGCAAATAAACTCGAAAATATTCATACAGGATTCAGAAACGTTTGCGTGTGTTTATTCTGGCAGTGTTGAGGATAAAAGATTGTATTTATTTTAATTTGTATCTCTTGTAAAACTCGCCAATGATGCTCTTCACTAGTTGAAGATTTCTTTACCATTTAGTTCAGTGGGATTGAGGTGCGGTGACTGGGCAGGTCGTTTCATGATAAATATCACTCCAGACGACTGTCTGCTCTCATAATAACACTTACGGAACTCGGTGAAGTATGGAATGGTTGCCATGTTGGTTCCTTTCACTTTCCGGAATAAGTTTCCAAAGTCTCTGCTACAAAACAACCCCAAATTCTACAGTACTTCTACTGAATTCTATTAACTTCTACTTTACTTTTATTACACTTTTAATGAAATTCTACAGTACTTCTACCAAACTTCTACTGTACCTTTATTGTATATAATTAAATTCTGTAGTATTTCTTCTGTACTTCTACTGGTCTTTGATTGAACTTTTACAGAACTTTTTTCTTTACTTTTATTGTACTTTAAATGAATTTCTACTGAACTACTAAACCTTTAATGCCCTTTCAAGTCTGCTAACATCTTCTCCAATGTTATCTGTCTTACAAAAATTCTACTGTTAGAGACAAAAATGTCCAAAATCTTTCCAAATAACTTTTTTCCACTGATTTACTGTTAATTTTGAGTGCTTTTGTCTTTTACCGAGCCGTGGAGACAAAAGGAATGTGGATGTTTCTCAAAAACAATGAAAGGTGTTTTCAAACTTTTTACAATTGTAAAAGTAAAACAGATATGAAGCACTCAATACATTTTTCTCGAGTATTTCCTTTTTTTCTTTTACATTTCTGTTTTGGAAAGTTTTTACTTAATATTATAAAACATAATGTTAGATTACATGAACTCATTTACTTTCTTGAACTCCAGTTTTCATGACAAGTTGAACATTAAACTCCACTTTATAAACTTTGAACAAATGCAAATGTGGTCTTGAATTCATTTTCAAAATATACTTTAACTGATAACATGAAATTGTTCGAACAGATATTTTGCATAGCGAGTTTTTTCCACAAACTACTCAACCGAAGTACGAAACAGGAATGTTACAGGAGAGTTACTATGTGGAGATGACGCACAAAAAAAGCAATCACACCGAGGTACATGAAGCAGAATATTTTAAC
This sequence comes from Silurus aristotelis, assembly GCF_946808225.1. Classification (NCBI taxonomy): domain Eukaryota; kingdom Metazoa; phylum Chordata; class Actinopteri; order Siluriformes; family Siluridae; genus Silurus; species Silurus aristotelis. The sequence goes on from NC_139579.1 coordinate 31,417,871, forward strand.
TTTCTTTAAATATCATTCATTTCTGTTTGTCTGCTGTCTGAAAAAATCTTTTTGGATGATTTCTGACAAATTTACCAACGGCTCGTATTTTGTTGTGTCGTTTTCCAGGATTCACAATTTGTGAAGTGTTTAATATGCAAGAGAGCTGTAAACTCAATTATAAAACGACTTAAACACAGAATTCAGCAGGTAAATGTGCTCACTTTATTTCACTATAACTTCATTATTACTTTATAATCAGGTAAGATGTCTCTTCCTCTATCACCCAACTCTCAGCATCAAATGAAGTACAAATCAAATAAAATGAACTTTTAAGTGCAATTGAGTTTTACCATCATATGACAAACATTTTTTTTTATAAATTATTTAATAAATATCATTAATTTATATTATTTATATCATTAATTTATTGATTAATTTTGTATATGTTATTTCATTTCACCTTGGTTGATAAAATCTGTAATGTCAGTTAAAGTACAGTAGAAGTTCCGTAGAAGTACAGTAGAACTTTATTGGTAGTTTGGTAGAAATTAAGTAAAAGTTTAGCATATGTACAGTAAAAAAAAATCTCTAAGGTTGTGTACAAGTTTTTCTGTATTTTTCTGTACTGTCATTAGACTTCTAAAAGTAAAGGACATTAGAAGTTCAGTAGTAGTCTGTAAAGTTTAGTAGAGGTTCAGTAGTTCAGTAGAAGTTCAGTCAAAGACCAGTAGAAGTTCAGAAGAAATACTATAGAATTTCATTTGAGCTATAATAAATGTACTATATAGGTAAAGTAGAAGTTTGGTAGAAGTACTGCAGAATTTCATTAAAAATGTAGTAGAATTCAGTAGAAGTACTGTACAAATTCAGTAGATTTTCAGTAAAAGTACTTTAAAATTTCAACATGTGTGTATAAATAACCCAGTGAAAGCATAGCATGAGAACATTGAAAGTTTAATAGAAGTACTGCAGAGGTTTGTTGGAAGTGTTTTAACAATACAATAGAAGTTCATGCTCACAACAGAACAACTAACAGAATTTAATGATACATCAGTTGTATGTGTCAGTATGTGTTAGTTGGCTGTACCACAGACATCAGACCAAATATAAAAGTATTGGATTACAATTTTCTTTATTATATTTTAATTTCCTGCCTCTTTTCCTTTGTTAGAAGACGTTTATGTTTTGCTTTGGCTTTGTACCACAATTTCGATCCACCTGCCTCAGTCGTTGCAAAAAATTCGGAGGTTATCTTATAAAGGAGATCTTCCCAGGGGGTGGAAAAGGCACGTGTCAGCTGATGGCCATATGTTAGTTCGACATCTTCACCACTGATTTCCTGCAAACTTTACAGAAATTCAAACAAAGTGTAAAATAAATTTTCTTCACTATTTATTATTGTATATATTATTTGGCTGTTTGGTTTGTCATTACTTTAATGTTACTGAATGAACTTTTTGTGATCTGTAAGCAAATGAATCCTGTTTCGGTTTGTGTAAAAAAAAATAAAAAATGAATACATAATATTAAACAAAGCTTTTTAATGAACCCCAGAGTCTCCTGTTTACTGTAGAACATTAACCGTAGCAACAATATAGCAACTGCCTGAACACAGTTAAAGTAGTTCCAGTTGGGGAGATTTTTACTTTAACTTCACTAGATTTTAAAGTAAAATATCTTACTTTTTACTCCATTAGATTTTGTGAAATCTTGTTCCTCTGTTTTGAACTCGTTTTGATTGGCGCTCGGTGTATCTACTGATCATCAACATACAGTTCAGCATCAGTTCAACAGCAAGCAGAACATTTAGAGAGGAATAAATGATGAAGAAACTCCAGACTCAAACTAAATTATTTACATGATTTTCTAAAGTGATTAAAAAGAAGGTTTTGTGATAATTGTAATAGAAATCAATCAGTGTTTGACTCATTAATATCATTCTATTAGTAGATCAGTGTGCTGAGTCACATTCGAGTCTTTTCACATAAACTGAGGTGATTAAGTAGAGTCTTGTGATAAAAATTATAATAAGAACATTATAGTTATCATCATATAGTAAAACATAGTACATTGGATATTTAAGCACATTTGAAGGCATTTTTCAAATATATTTTTACTCAAGTGAAAGTTTAAAGGGAGCATTTCTACTTTTACTTGAGTCATATTTTACCTACTGTATCTCTACTTTTACTCAACTACATGCTTTGTGTACTTCGTCCACCACTGCACTGTAGTACCCTCCTAGAATATCTAGCAACTGCTATGGAACACCATAGTAACACTCTTGCAACAACCAGGAATACTTTAACAACACCCTAGAACCTACCTAACAACAGCAACAGCATAGCAACCATCAGGAAAACCAAAGCAACTGACTAGCAATACCATAGCAATACATTAGCAAACAGCCTACCAACATTCTACTCACAACTTAGCGACACATTAATACCTAGAACCCATCTGTAGAAACCACCTAGCAGAACCTTATAAACACTTTATCAAACATCTATAATGCAATAGCAATATCATAACTACACTTTATGTGCTGCTCAGGCACACCTAATTTCCTGAAACACAAGAGCAACCATCAACCAAGCTGAAAGCACTCAATTATATAGGATTTCAATTTGGATAGGATGTGCTAGCAATACATTTTCTCCTGAACTAGGAGACCAAAACCTGTTCCAGCCTAACGATGACTCTAAGCACAAAGCCAGCTTCCGGAAGATAAACTTTATATGGGTTGGAGTGGAAGATCTCCTGCTGTAGACCTCTGACCTACCTACAACTAACCCTAACCCTAACCCTAACCCTAACCCACCCCAGGCCTCCTCACATCATCTACATAAGTATCTGACTTTACTAATCCACTTGAATCTTCACAAACAGAGTTGAGAATCTAGTGGAACATCTTCCCAAAGAGTGGAGGGTATTATAACATCAAATAACAACTTGGGTTGTCCTTGTCCCCTTTAGTCCGGATGACATGGCATCCCAGTTTTCCCAAAAGAACTTTAAATTTTGATTCATCTGACCACAGAACAGTTTTCCACTTTGCCACAGTCCATTTTAAATGAGCCTTGGCCCAGAGAAAACGCCTGCACTTCTGGATCATGTTTAGATATGGCTTCTTTTTTGACCTATAGAGTTTTAGCCGGCGATGGCGAATGGCACAGTGGATTGTGTTCACCGACAATGTTTTCTGGAAGTATTCCTGAGCCCATGTTGTGATTTCCATTACAGTAGCATTCCTGTATGTGATGCAGTGCCGTCTAAGGGCCAAAAGATCACGGCCATCCAGTATGGTTTTCCGGCCTTGACCCTTACGCACAGAGATTGTTCCAGATTTTCTGAATCTTTAGATGATATTATGCACTGTAGATGATGATAACTTTAAACTCTTTGCAATTTTTCTCTGAGAAACTCGTTTTTGAAATTGCTCCACTATTTTTCACCGCAGCATTGGGGGAATTGGTGATCCTCTGCCCATCTTGACTTCTGAGAAACACTGCCACTCTGAGAGGCTCTTTTTATACCCAATCATGTTGCCAATTGATCTATTTTTTTTTCATTTCATTTCATCTTCTCCCGCTTATCCATAATTCGGGTCGCGGGGGCAGCAGTCTAAGCAGATTCCCCAGACACTTCTCTGTGTCCAGGGATCGGGCTGTCAAGGCCCCCGCCTTCGACTGCTGCCCAATCCTCTCAGCACCGGTCCCTTACGGTCACTCCTGCAGGTGGTGAGCCCACGGGAAGGCGGCCCCACGTCGGGGTCCTTGATTTATTTTTCTTGTAAGGGTCCCCTGGAGCATAGAGGGTTAAGGGCCTTGCTCAAGGGCCCAAGAGTGGCAGCTTGGCAATACCGGGGCTTGAACCCCCGACCTTCCGATCGGTAACCCAGCGCCTTAACCGCTGGAGCCACCACTCCCCCAATTGATCTAATAAGTTGCAAATTAGTCCTCCAGCTGTTCCTTATATGTACATTTAACCTTTCCGGCCTTTTATTGCTACCTGTCCCAACTTTTTTGGAATGTGATGCTCTCATGAAATCCAAAATAAGCCAATATTTGACATGACAATTCAAAATGTCTCACTTTCAACATTTGATATGTTTCTATATTCTATTGTGAATGAAATATAATTTTATCAGATTTGTAAGTTATTGCATTATTATTCACAATTTGTACAGTGTTTCAACTTTTTTGGAATCTGGTTTGTATATACATATAGGTTGATAGTTAAACTTCCACGTTTTAACAATTATTATTTTCTAGCCAGTACATTTTAAATGACACCATCAACATGGCAAAAAGGAATTGAAGTCAGCCATTTTAGCCGAGCTTGGAGCTCTACTTCAAGAGCCAACGTTTTATCGCTTGTCACATATGTAACGTTACAAACTTATTATGGAAGGTAGTGACGTTTTTTTCACCTCGTCCCACAGTGAAAAGTAAATCCCCTGTTTTTGTGTCTGAAAAATGAAGAAAAATTAACTATAATTGTATTTTATAAAAACATTTGTTATTTGAACAAAAAGAAAAAATCTCGGAATTGTCAAAATTTCAGCATTTTCAGAAAAATGCTGACAGGGTTTCGCTTTTTTTTTTTTTTATGACACTCACTGTGTTGTGGTATTTCTGCTGTTACTATCAGCACTTTTTTCTTTTTCAAAAAAACAATTTTAACCACAAACAACAAAGAAATTTCTCTTCAATGGGTGTCAAACCTCAGCCTTATCTCACGTCTTTGTAAAATATTCTGATAAATTGTTGTATTTGAGGTGGGAACATGTCGCCTGTAATTCAGCTCGGATTTCTGCTCTTGTGTTTAGGTGAGTTTTATTTCCGAATTATTGAACGCCTTATTGACTTGTTGTGATTCTAACAATTATGCGTATTCGCCTTCATTCTTCACAGGGGTTGCTGATAGTTGTGCTGTTTCTCATGATCCAAGAATGAAAAACATAACACAGAATGAACTGATGAGCCTCAGCGACAGCTCACCACATGAGCAAGGGGATGACGAGGAACAGGTTGGACTTAAATTTTCTAGATTTTGATATTAACACCGTAATCCCCCACTTTATCACGTTTCGAATCTGGCGGCCCCCCTGGTTTATCATGGAATTGCATTTGCCACATAATTAATTAGTTTGGCTGATTTTCCCGGTCTCTCGTGGAAAACACCATAGACCAAAACATTTATAGGAAATTGTTTTTATGGAGTTTTATGTTGAAATAATGAAATTTATTAACAAAAATAGAATTATTAATTATAAAATTAAGTAAAATGTTAATACAGTCTTCTTCTTCTTCTTTCGGCTGCTCCCATTAGGGGTCGCCACAGCGGATCATCCGTCTCCATACCACCCTGAGCTAAAATGTTAATACAGTACAGAGCAGAAAGTAAAGAATGCGTTGACAGTATCTTTAATGCAGCATCTTTTTTGACATCATAGGACACTTCAACTTATAAACAAGCATAGAAACTATGCATTGGCTACTACACAACTCAGTATAGAGTTCTGTAGTAGCCAAAAAAAACTTTTTTTCGGGTGGCATCCGTTTATCGCTTTTTTTTGTTAATCGCAGGTGGTTTTGGAACGTAACCACCGCGATATACGGGGTATTACTGTATAATATTTAAAGAAAGGTTTGTTGAGGTTTGTATTATTATTATTTACTTACTGGAAATAATTTGCCATTGTTGAGTGCATTTCTGGTTGACCATTTTTCTAAAAAAAAAAAAAATTATTAATAAATATAAATATTCAAATCTACAAAGCAACACACATTTTAACAATAAACAAATAAATAAATAAACCACCGAAAAAAACGTTCGTTTTACTGATGCGCCAAGTCTCGAATCAAGACGATGCACACATCCGGCAATTAAAACCGTCCATCTGAAAACAGCAAAAGTTCAGTTTTTACTTTAACAGGGGATCCGACTGCCCTCAACACAGACAGTGCAGTCAGATCCCTGTTAAAGTAAAAATGGAACTTTTGCTATTTTGCCTCTTTCAAACCAACTACCTGCATGTTTTCCCTCACCACATCCATAAACCTCCTCCTTGGTCTACCTTTTTTAATCCTTCCTGGTGGCTCCATCCTCAGTATTCTCCTACTGATATACCCCATGTCCCTCCTCTGCACATGTCCAAACCATCTCAATCTCACCTTCCTCACCTTTTCTCCAAAACGTCCTACATGCGCTGTCCCTCTAATAAACTCATTTCTAATCCTGTCCTTCGTCGTCACTCCCAACGAAACCTCAACATCTTCAGCACTAAACATTCTGAACACTGCTTTAATAAATGGAATGGTGTGATTTCAGAAAGGAGCGATACGCTGTGCAGCTTGCAAGAAACTCATGTCGAGGACGATGCCTTCGATCTCCGCAGATCTAAAAAAGGTAAAGCCAAAAGTTCAACAGTGTGCAATATAAACGTGTCTAATGTAAATGAATCGAAAAATGAACACACTTAGTGAAACATATGTACATTTATTACAAAAGGCAGGTACTGATGTAGGTGAGGAGGCCTGGGGTGCAGTCAGCGTTCCAATTCATCTCAAAGGTGTTCAGTAGGGATGAGATCAGAGCTCTATAGCAGGCCACTCAAGATTCTCTACAAAGCATGTAAACCAGATCTTCAACATTCTGGAACAGATTTGGGTTTCCAAGATCAAGTGAATGCAAAATTATATTATAGCGCCATCTAAAGACGTTCTGTACAATTGAGTGCCTCCATATTTTTGGTAACATTTTGGAAAACTACCACATATAACAGGAAAGGTCAGATGACCCAATACTTTTGGCAATATAGTGTATATATATATATATATATATATATATATATATATATATATATATATATATATATATATATATATATATATATATATCTCACCGGTCACTTTATTAGGTACACCTTACTAATACCGGGTTGGACCCCCTTTTGCCTTCAGAACTGCCTTAATCCTTCGTGGCATAGATTCAACAAGGTACTGGAAACATTCCTCAGAGATTTTGGTCCATATTGACATGATAGCATCACGCAGTTGCTGCAGATTTGTCGGCTGCACATCCATGATGCGAATCTCCCGTTCCACCACATCCCAAAGGTGCTCTATTGGATTGAGATCTGGTGACTGTGGCGGCCATTTGAGTACAGTGAACTCATTGTCATGTTCAAGAAACCAGTCTGAGATGATTCGCGCTTTATGACATGGCGCGTTATCCTGCTGGAAGTAGCCATCAGAAGATGGGTACACTGTGGTCATAAAGGTATGGACATGATCAGAAACAATACTCAGGTAGGCTGTGGCGTTGACACGATGCTCAATTGGTACTAATGGGCCCAAAGTGTGCCAAGAAAATATCCCCCCCACCATTACACCACCACCACCAGCCTGAACCGCTGATACAAGGCAGGATGGATCCATGCTTTCATGTTGTTGACGGCAAATTCTGACCCTACCATCCGAATGTCGCAGCAGAAATCGAGACTCATCAGACCAAGCAACGTTTATCCAATCTTCTATTGTCCAATTTTGGTGAGCCTGTGCGAATTGTAGCCTCAGTTTCCTGTTCTTAGCTGTCAGGAGTGGCACCCAGTGTGGTCTTCTGCTGCTGTAGCCCATCCGCCTCAAGGTTCGACGTGTTATGCATTCAGAGATGCTCTTCTGCATACTTCGGTCGTAACGAGTGGTTATTTGAGTTACTGACCAACCCGTCTGGCACCAACACCCATGCCACGTTCAAAGTCACTTAAATCACCTTTCTTTTTTGTATTTCAATAAATAAAATGTATTTCCTTTAAATGTAACCTTCCTACGTAAAAACGTGTACTTGGTTCAGACACTGGACTCTATGTTTAGCATGAATTGTGAGTTTCTTTCTTTTTTTTTTAGAAACTGTGGAGAACATGTCATCAGTTCGTGAAAGCGTATCAGCCTTTTTGCATGTCGCGTGTTATGAAGATCCACAAAACCGTGATGAATTTTCTTTACCCGAACAATTCACCATATGATGCCTGTGTTAAATTTAAAATGTGTAAGAAAAGTCAAACAAATACTTAAATCCTGATAGATAGATAGATAGATAGATAGATAGATAGATAGATAGATAGATAGATAGATAGATAGATAGATAGATAGATAGATAGATAGATAGATAGATAATACATAATACATAATATACATTTTTATCTGTTCTAAATGTACCTTAAATTAATACTTTTTAAGTTTTTAATATTCTAATCAACAAGAGCAAATATTGATGCTTTATGCAAATGTGTGTCTATAATTAGTGAAAACAAACTCAACATAGAGCTCTTCTACTTCTTCTTCTTCTTCTTCTTCTTCTTCTTCTTCTTCTTCTTCTTCTTCATTTGGCTGCTCCCATTAGGGGTCGCCACAGCAGATCTTCCGTCTCCATACCACCCTGTTCTCTACATCTGCCTCTTTCACCCCAACTACCTGCATGTCTTCCTTCACCACATCCATAAACCTCCTCCTTGGTCTACCTTTTTTAATCCTTCCTGGTGGCTCCATCCTCAGTATTCTCCTACTGATATACCCCATGTCCCTCCTCTGCACATGTCCAAACCATCTCAATCTCACCTTCCTCACCTTTTCTCCAAAACGTCCTACATGCGCTGTCCCTCTAATAACCTCATTTCTGATCCTGTCCATCGTCGTCACTCCCAACGAACACCTCAACATCTTCAGCTCTGCTACCTCCAGCTCCACCTCCTGTCTTTTACTCAATGCCACTGTCTCTAAACCATACAACATCTCAGGTCTCACCACAGTCCTATAAACTTTCCCTTTCACTCTCACAGATACTCTTCTATCACAAATCACTCCTGCTATCACTCTTCTCCACCCACTCCACCCTGCCTGCACACTTTTCTTCACTTCCCTAACACACTCTCCATTACTTAAACTCAACATGGAGCATGAAGACAAAATATTCTTATAAATGTTTTGAGGTAATTATAGTGTTTTGAATTACGGAAATTATCAGGACACCAAACGGAACTTTATTTATTTTATTTCTTTGTTTATTTTGTATTTTTAAATATCTGAGTAAAGAAAGAACATTGTGAATAAAGTGTGTTGCTTTAAAGGTTTTAATTATGCCTCTTTTATATTCATTAATTAATTAATATATTAATTTAATTATTTATTTATTTGAACAGAAATGTGCACTGCACAATTTGCACCGTGTACAACACCAGGATAGACTTCAGAGTGGACCAAAGGTCAAAGTTATAAACAAAATACACTCTTTTACAAACACAAAATTAACAAAACGAACAAACAACAAACAAACAAACTACAAACAAACCCAAAAGAATGACCTAACACTTCCCTAAATCCCAAAAACAGAGAAGTAACCCACACTCAGCAGAAATGGCAGCCACACCCCTACTACCGGTGAAAAAAACGACACACATATATTTACAAATGCATAATGCAGTAAAGGTACAGGACTGGACAAACTCAGGGTCAGAATGGGTGAAAGGTCAATAACAGGAAATCACAAAGCACGGAGAAGAATAACAAAAAGAACAAGGTGAGCGTCGGCTAAGGAGCTCCTGATCCCATCTTCAGACTCGACTTTATAGGTCGCGCCCTGCTGACGTCATCCAAAGGGAAGTGGGCGTGGATTTAATTAACTCGAGTGCAGGGAAGAGCTGTGCTGGAGTCTCGGGATGCACCCACACAAACCACACACCGCATACAAATACAACACACAAAATAGTGTAACAATATATACACTTTACCTAGTTTACTATAAAACTCCCTGAAATATGTGACGTATTTATAGATAGATAGATAGATAGATAGATAGATAGATAGATAGATAGATAGATAGATAGATAGATAGATAGATAGATAGATAGATAGATAGATAGACAAATAAGTCAACAGATAGATAGATAGATAGATAGATAGATAGATAGATAGATAGATAGATAGATAGATAGATAGATAGATAGATAGATAGATAGATAGATAGACAGACAAATAAGTCAACAGATAGATAGATAGATAGATAGATAGATAGATAGATAGATAGATAGATAGATAGATAGATAGATAGATAGATAGATAGATAGATAGATAGATAGATAGATAGATAGATAGACAAATAATTCAACAGATAGATAGATAGATAGATAGATAGATAGATAGATAGATAGATAGATAGATAGATAGATAGATAGATGGATGGATGGATGGATGGATGGATGGATGGATGGATGGATGGATAGATAGATAGATAGATAGATAGATAGATAGATAGATAGATAGATAGATAGATAGATAGATAGATAGATAGATAGATAGATAGATAATTATTATTTTTTATTATATTATAATAGCATTATATTAAAATGAAAGTTGCCATGGTTCCACTTCATTTATGATTTAAAAATAAATAAATAGAAAACATGACTCTGAGGAGACTCAAAGGTCACTACAGGTCAACTTGATCCTGAAGGTCCTAGTTTGAACATCACTAATCACAATATTGTTTAATTATTCATATAAACTCACTAAAATACAATATCTTTGCCATCTGTTTAGATTATATGACTTTATTTTTTTACTAATTTCTGTCAAAATGACATATTAAAGAGAAAAAATCTCGGCTCCTTACATTTCAACACAAAACCATGAAGAATTTTGGAGGTTTTTGAAAATGTAATGATTTTCTAGCCGATGTAGAGACGAGAGCTCTGAATCATCAAGGCCCAGAAAGAGGAAGGGGATGGAAGAGAGAGAGAGAGAGAGAGAGAGAGAGAGAGCGAGAGAGAGAGAGAGAGAGAGGAGAGAGAGAGAGAGAGAGAGAGAGAGAGAGAGAGAGAGAGAAAGCAAGAGAGTTGTGGAGCAGTGTCATGTAGTTGTTCCTGATCGCAAAATTACATGAAACAGCGATCTGAAGTCTGCACCATGTCGTGTGTAATTCACCTCGGAGTCCTGCTGATGATCTCGGGTAAGAATTTGATCATTGTTAGTAGAAATGGTATTAGTATTATTACTAGTAGCATTAGTAATAGTAGTGGTACTAGTTGTAGTATTTATCCATTTTTACCAGATAAACTGTGTATTTATGAACAGTGGCTTTTGCGGAACGTGGTGGATGTTTTTCTCTCATGAAACCTGAAATTAAAAACCTGGCCCTGAGTTCACCAAGCAATACCAGGGTCCAGCTCAAGGGGCAACGAAAAGTACGTAATAATAAATTCTTCTTTTGTTCTTTAGGAATGTGGATAGCAAGTGGGCATTGTCCCAAAGCAGTTAAGAAAGATAAATACAATTACAACTATAACGTTCAACATCAGAACTTAGTCTTTATAAGTTTATCCCTAATGAGCGAATCAGTGGAGTGTGTTTGAAGAACGAACGATTTTCTGAGATGGCATGAGGAAGAAACCTTGAACGAACACAGACTCTAAAGGGAACAGTTAAATGCAAAACTGTTCATGGTAATTGCAGCCCAATGCCACTTAAATAAACTGCTTATATTAATTACGGTCAAAATCTATTTTCCTGTCTCTTGAGTTTAAACTTCTACAATAACCCCATTAATATTTCATTGTTCTCTACAGTTCCATACGCCAGAACCATTAAAAACCCTTTATCTTTAAGAGTGTAGGAAAAATACAAGACATGGATGTAAATTGTGAACATTTACTTTGCAATAAAAAAACAAATGAATTAAACTAAAAGTAAATAAAGTAAAAGTAAATAAATAGAATATAAGAAATGTATTTGAATAGAAAAATCTTTTTTGTCCTTTAGATATCCGCTCCTCCAAAGTGGCAGAAGAACCCAGTACTGTGCTGCACTTGTCAAGATTTTGTGAATACAGCATCACCCAAAATTAACCTGAAGATCCAAACAGTAAGATACTCCAAAATCATCCCATTTCTTCATATTAGTTTTTTATTCTAATAATGTTTTCAAGCTCTAACATGTAATTCTTCAGTAATGTCCTGTACAGTACAGATAATAAAATATCAGGAAATAAAAGTGCATTTTGTTTTGTTTGTTTTTTAATCATTAATTCCGGTTCTATTCTCAGAAATTGTTCTAGTTTTACATTTCAGAATTACTTTTAAATCTTTTTAATCAGCAGTCAGAGGTAAAAAAAAAAAAAAAAAAAAAAAAAGTGATATGACGCAGAAAAAAAAAACACTTATTCCATTAAGAAACATCTCTATACTATAGATTTACTTGTTTTTACCTGCAATTTTGTTAAAACATTAAAAAGTGAGTACACACAAAAAATTAATGAACATACATAAGTGAGTAATTAAACAAACAGTACAACATAGATAGAGAAGTGGGCAGATCAGCAAGTAAAAATAAAAAATATATAATGAGTATGCACATAAAAAAAATTATATAAAATTTTTTTTTTTTTTAAAAGGTATCTAATTCTAAGAAGTAAATAAATTTTTACAAAATGTAATTAAGTAAGCAAAATAAATAAATGTTACATAATTATAATACTTTCTGTAAATATATTAAGTATAAAAAGTGTAAATAGTCAAAAATAGTCACAGTAAATTAATAATTTAATAAATATGCAAGTACATTTTTAGTATTTATGTATGTAAAAAAAATTAAGTAGCTAAGTAAAAAAGTATGTATTTATGTAAAGCATATACAAATAATAAGTAATAGTATTAAATAAGTAACAAATAGTAATTATTAAATAATAATCTTAAATATGTAATAAGTATATGATTTAAAATATGCAAATAAAAAAAACTTAGGTACAAGTTAAAATTGTTTATGTATGTAAAAGAATAGCAAGTATATACCTGGAAAAATGGTTAATATTGATGTATGTAAAAAAAATATGAATTAAATATTTACATATGAAATAAATTAAATAAATATAAAAAAATAATTTATGTATGTAAAATTTAAACGTATATTAAAAAATTTAAGTATTCAAGGTAGAAAAAAGTATTTGTAATTTTATAATTTTTTTTTTATTTTATAATATGTATTTATGTGTCTAAAACTTAAGTATGTAAGTAAAAAAAAGTTTTCGTGTATGATCATTTAGTATGCAGATGATAAAAGTAAAATGTAGGTAAAAATTGAATGAAGCATCAAAAATACTTGAAATTCTTAAAAAAAACTGCAATTTGTCAAAAATCACAGATATTTCAGTTTTTGTTGCTATGAGCATTTCCTGTTGTCTTCGTGTGAAAGACAGAAAGATTGAATGTTCATTATTTTACACTTATTTTATCATGAGCATGTTGTCTTTTCTGTCTTCTATTGCAGAAAATAAACAAGATTTGCAACATGCTCGTCCCAGCTATGAAAGCTAAGTGCTTGCGCTTCGGAGCAAACCTCAAGCGGAAGATTCTCCTTTCACTTTTCCCTGGAAAAACTTCCAGAGACACGTGTAAGAAACAAGTAAAGCTGTGTCAGTATTAACGCCATTCGTCTCATCTGGGTAACACAGTTAAAAGTAAAGGTTTTAAAATGGTTCTTTGTTGAACAGTATGGTTTATAGCTTTAATGTTTACAGACCCTTCGCATTGCACTAAAAGGTCTTTGTTTTCTGTAGTCACCCAAAATAAGTTCAGTGGTTATTTTAAGAGCCATTAACTTAAAAAGGGTTATTATATGGCATGGCAACCCCACACTGCCCCCCCCCCCTTTATTTGTTTTTATTTTTATTTTATTTTTTTTGTTCTTCAATGCACCTTGGTTTTTACTATTGTAGCTCAGGCCACTATATGGACTGAAGTTTGTAGACACCCAACCATAAGATTGCTCTGTGCTTTTTGAACATTCAACATTTAGTCTC